>NC_142520.1:36409877-36449877 GCF_964205215.1 Stylophora pistillata
TGGGTTCGAATCTCGTACATGGCTTGAATTTTCACTACCGTTTAAGTAGTGTTCGTTACTGAAAAGATCGCTCTCATACTCGTTTTTTAACTGCACTTCAATATGTGACTTTCATATATTCACAAACGTTGACAAAGAAAGCCCCTTGACCGATCGATGGCCGATCGTGTTTGAAAACCAGCCACGGCTTTTCATCCTGTAGAAGATGAAAATACTTTATAATCTTTGCGTAGTTAAAGAACAACTGAGTCTAAATAAATTTGTTTGATTACGCGTGTAGAAGTGTTGTTTATAATTCACTTGTTGCACTCGCATGGCAACAAAGTCAAACAAAGTCCATTGATTGATTGATGACCGGTCGTGTTTAAAAAACTTTGAAAACTACGTGTAGAACCACGCTATACTGCTTAATCAAGAAAACCATACGAAAAATTTCTATTGCTGGCTACAAGCCAATGAGCTTAGCCTAAATATTGGGAAAACTGAGTTTATGGCCATTGGTTCTTGCCAGAATATTCTGGCCGAGGACGATGACTATAGGAGCATCAAACTACAAGACCAACTTAGCAGCAGAGTTGATCACGCTAAATCATTACGCGTCGTTACTGACGATCGGCTTTCCTGGTTTAACCGTGTTGACGAAATTTGTAGAAAGGTATCTTTCACGATTGGTGTCCTTGGACGTGTCAAGCCTCTAATTTCCGAATCTACCGCTATACTAGTTTACAACACCTTGATCCAACCTCACTTTGAGTGCAGGAGCTTCGTTTGGGACGAGCAGCTGGAGCAATTTATAGGCCGATTAGTATACTAGCTCAAACCTGCTTCTCGAAAAAGTTAGGTGGGACAGACTAGAAATAAGGAGAAGGAAACAAAAAGCGATTATGAGGTTTAAGTCCCTGGACGAGGTAGCTCCAATGTACTTGCGGGACATGTTCAACGAGCGAGGCAGAACCTAAGATTTGCGTAACTCTTTTTGTAAACTGACATTGCCAAGGCCACGTACTAATTTCTGAAAGCTTAGTCTTAGTTACAGTAGTACCTTTTTGTGGAACTCGTTACCTGAGAATGTCAGAGAAATCAGATTAATGGGTGAATTTAAAAAGTGAATTAATTGTGTATTTGAGTCATTAGATTCTCACTCGGCAATCTTATAAAACAGTATATTGATGGTTTTTATCCAATTTTATATTGTTTGTATTTCGATAGCTATTGTTTTTACTTAAGATTTTTACCGAATTTAAATAATTAAAGATACTGCTAAGAGACGAAATATCGCTAGAATGCATATTACAATAACTCAACCCTGGCTCAACGATAAATCGCTGAAGAGATATTTCACCGAAGCGATATATCGTGATGATGTTCCACACGCTATATGATGTATACGTTGTAGCGATAGATCGCCGGAGCAATATACCGTTGGAACGATTTATCGTCAGAACAAGATATCGCCAAAACCTCCGATATCTCGTAGATTTATCGTTGTGAGGTGTCGATAAAATAGATGGCGAACAAAGAACAAAACGCGATATTCGACGATGATCGTTTGCATTACTTTTGCACATTACTGTAAGTTTAATGCAAATATAACATGATCCGTAAATTAACCTCTTTTTTATTGGTAAAACTCTCTTGATAGCTGTGTTCAAATCTGCTCCACGGGTATCTGAATTCAACCCAACTCATTGACTTGGGATTGGATTGAATAAAAGAGTGGAAAAGGAAGAAAACAACCACCTCCCTAAAAAAGCTTAAGGACTCCAACATATGTCAGTTTTTATTTTTACAGTTTTTAAGTTTTCTTCTTTTTTTTTTATTCTTTACCACGACAAAAAACAGGAAAGAATCGTAATGAGTGACGCATCAGAAATCCTAAAATCAGTCCACATAGGTTTAGATGTCACCATATTTCTTCTCAACACTGATCGTGGCCCACAAGCGACCAAGCTATGCAATGAATGTGCGATTCTACTTCAAAACCTTGATTCTTGTATTCACCTTGATATCTCCGATGCACTATTCAATGCGTACTACGCCATCTCGGCTTGTATCAAATGTGCAGAAAGAAATGCCAAGAAACTTCTTTGCAAATTCCACCTCGCTGGAAGACTAACCATACAACTGGGTGACAAATATAAAGCACAGAGACGGTTTGTAGAAGCAAAGCAACTCTTCAAGAGCGTACTTACCATCAGGCAAATGATATGCTGCAAGAGTAGAGAACTAATGGCTCACGATAGACTTGGACAAGTCTGTTTCAGCCTCAGGGAAATGCAGAATGCAAAGAAATACTACCAGAAAGCACTTGCCATCGCGATAGAAATTGGCGACAGACAAGAAGAAGGAAAAATATACGGGACCCTCGGGTCTATGTTTTATTCCCTTCGCGAATATCAGAAGGCTGAAGAATATAAAGAGAAAGCACTTGCCATCGCGATAGAAATTGGCGACAGAAAAGGAGAAGGAAGAATAAAGTCGGACCTCGGATCTGTGTTCTATTCTCTTGGCGAATATCAGAAGGCTAAAGAATATCAAGAGAAAGCACTTGCTATCGCAATAGAAGTTGGCGACAGACAACAAGAAGGAAGAATAAATGGGAACCATGGAACTGTGCTTTCTTCCCTTGGCGAATATCAGAAGGCTAAAGAACATCAAGAGAAAGCACTTGCCATCGCGATAGAAATTGGCGACAGACAAGAAGAAGGAGGAACGTACGGGAAACTCGGATCTTTGTCTGAATACCTTGGCGAATATCAGCAGGCTAAGGAATATCAAGAGAAAGCACTTGCCATCGCGGTAGAAACTGGCGACAGAGAACAAGAAGGAAGAATAAACGGGAGCCTCGGATCTGTGTATTATTTCCTTGGCGAATATGAGAAGGCTAAAGAATATCAACAGAAAGCACTTGCCATCGCGATAGAAATTGGTGACAGAGAACAAGAAGGAAGAACATACGGGAGCCTCGAGGCTGTGTTTCATTCCCTTGGCGAATATCAGAGAGCTAAAGAATATCAAGAGAAAGCGCTTCCCATCGCGATAGAAATTGGCGACAGAAAAGAAGAAGGAAGAATAAAGAAAGACCTCGGATTTTTATTTCATTCCCTTGGCGACTATCAGAAGGCCAAAGAACATCAAGAGAAAGCACTTGCCATCGCGATAGAAATTGGGGACAGACAAGAAGAAGGAAGAATAAACGGGAGCCTCGGACAAGTGTTTTATTTCCTTGGTGAATATCATAAGGCTAAAGAATATCAACAGAAAGCACTTGCCATCGCGTTAGAAATTGGTGACAGAGAACAAGAAGGAAGAACATACGGGAGCCTCGAGGCTGTGTTTCATTCCCTTGGCGAATATCAGAGAGCTAAAGAATATCAAGAGAAAGCGCTTGCCATCGCGATAGAAATTGGCGACAGAAAAGAAGAAGGAAGAATAAAGAAAGACCTCGGATTTTTATTTCATTCCCTTAGCGACTATCAGAAGGCCAAAGAACATCAAGAGAAAGCACTTGCCATCGCGATAGAAATTGGGGACAGACAAGAAGAAGGAAGAATAAACGGGAGCCTCGGAGAAGTGTTTTATTTCCTTGGTGAATATCATAAGGCTAAAGAATATCAACAGAAAGCACTTGCCATCGCGTTAGAAATTGGTGACAGAGAACAAGAAGGAAGAACATACGGGAGCCTCGAGGCTGTGTTTCATTCCCTTGGCGAATATCAGAGAGCTAAAGAATATCAAGAGAAAGCGCTTGCCATCGCGATAGAAATTGGCGACAGAAAAGAAGAAGGAAGAATAAAGAAAGACCTCGGATCTTTATTTCATTCCCTTGGCGACTATCAGAAGGCGAAGGAATATCAAGAGAAAGCACTTGCCATCGCGATAGAAACTGGCGACAGAAAAGAAGAAGGAAGAATAAACGGGAGCCTCGGTTTTGTGTTTTATTCCCTTTGCGAATATCAGAAGGCGAAAGAATATCAAGAGAATGCACTTGCCATCGCGATTGAAATTGGCAACAAACGAGCAGAAGGAGAAATAAACGGGGACCTCGGAGGTGTGTTTCATTCCCTTGGCGAATTACAGAAAGCTGAAGAATATACTGAGAAAGCACTTGCCATCGCGATAGAAGTTGGCGACAGACAAACAGAAAAAACCGTATACGGGAACCTCGGAAATATGTTTCATCACTTTGGCGAAGATCAGAAGGCTAAAGTATATCACGAGAAAGAACTTGCCATCGCGATAGAAATTGGCGACCGACGAGGAGAAGGAACCGCATACATGAAACTCGCATCTACGTATTATTACCTTGCCGAATATCAGAAGGCTAAAGAATATCAAGAGAAAGCACTTGCCATCGCGATAGAAACCGGCGACAAAGAAGGAGAAGGAGGAGTATACGATGGACTCGGAGCTGTGTTTTATTCCCTTTGCGAATATCAGAATGCTGTAGAATATAAAGAGAAAGCACTTGCCATCGCGATTAAAATTGGCGACAGAAGACATGAGGGAGCAATTAACGGGGACCTTGCAGCTGTATTTTCTTCCATTGGCGAACATGAGAAGGCTAACGAATATCACAAGAAAGCTCTTGCCATCGCGAAAGAAACTGGCGACAGACATTGCGAAGCCAAAGAATACCGTGGTCTCGGACTTTATTATTATGGCTGCGGACAAAATCGGCAAGCTGAAAAAAATTTGAACAAAGCAATTGGCGTCAGTAAAGCAATTGGTGACAGAAGGACTGAAGCTTTCGCTGTAGAGAGTTTGGCAATTGTTCTTGCTTCTGTGAATGACTTTCAGAAAGCAAAAGAACAGTGTGAGAAGGCGCTTACTATCAGCAGAGAATGTGGCTATAGAGATGTCGAAGCACAAATTTACATTATCCTTGGCGGTATATACTTTTCGCTCGGTAAGTGTGGCGAGGCAGAAGATTGTTTGGAGAAAGCTTACTCCATAAGCAGCCACATTGGAGACAAAATGAAGGAGTTTTCAAGCCTTCTCAGTATTACAAAATTGAAGTTATCGCATTCAGAGGTTGCGGAGGCAAAGAATTTTCTCATTCGTTGTATTGGAAAATACGAGCAAATCAGAACTTCCCTGAAAGGTAACAGTGAATTTAAAATATCTTTGTTGGAGAAACACGGTACTTTTCCCTACCAGTTGCTCACTCGCTTGCTTTGCGATACTGAAAAATTTCAAGAAGCTCTCTATGTAGAGGAACTGGGACGAGCAAGAGTCCTCGCAGAATTAATGGCAGACAAGTACTCCGTGGAAAGCCACATCTCGGCTAATCCACACTCATGTTTCGGGATTGAAAACATCGTGAAAAGAGAAAGTAACTCCATTTTTTTGTATATTTCGTACTTAGAGCGGCAAGTTCTTCTCTGGGTATTGAAAGCAAGTGGAGAGACTTGCTTTCGAAAATCAGACGAAGTAAAACTAAACACTCTTGATGCTGAGCAAGTTTGCGATGTGGAAGGAATTTTCAAAAAGAGTGTCAGTGGCTATGGCATTTTACCCGCAGCAAGATGTGAAGATCGATCTTTGGATGAGGACGTGACGAAATCCCCTCATGAAAACAGCCGAACAGATTTACGAGGTGAACAAACCAAAGTTACCGAAAGAATTCATCATTTGTGCTACAAATGGATCGTCGCACCTGTGGCAGATTTAGTTACAGAGCCTGAAATAATCATTGTCCCGGATCGTTTTTCGTACCAAGTCCCATTTGCTGCCTTGCGTGATGAACCTGCCGGAAAATATTTATCGGAGAAGTACAGAATACGCATCGTCCCTTCCTTGACGACCCTCCAACACATTCAAGAATGTGCAGTGGACTATCACAGTCAAACTGGCACACTGGTAGTGGGTGATCCTACGGTTGGCAGAGTGTATTACGATGGACGTGTCATTGACGTTACACCATTGTTCTATGCAAACAAGGAAGCAAGGATGGTTGGTGAACTGCTGGGTATTCCGCCTTTGTTAGGCAGGTGCGCAACAAAGCAGGCGGTACTACAAGGAATACCTTCAGTGAGTCTGATACATCTTGCCGCCCATGGAAATGCCGAAAGAGGAGAGATTGCCCTCTCTCCAAAAAGCACTGTCAACAGTATACCACAAGAAGATGACTATATGCTGACAATGTCCGACATTTTAGGAGTTCAAACGCGAGCGAAACTAGTAGTTCTAAGCTGTTGTCACAGTGGGCGTGGATCGGTTACAAAAGAAGGAGTTATTGGAATCGCTCGAGCATTCTTAGCATCCGGTGCACGGTCAGTGTTGTTCGCGTCGTGGGCCATAGAGGACAAAGCAACGGAGAAGCTTATGAAGCATTTCTATAAACACCTTGTCCGTGGAGAAAGTGCCAGTGGATCTCTTCAAAGGGCCGTTCAATGGTTGAGAAGCAATGGCTTCCCAGAACCTTCCCAATGGGCTCCGTTTGTGCTGATGGGGGATAACGTGACATTTGATTTTATGAAAAAAGGGTAAGTCTGATTATAAGCAGAAAGTTTCTATAATAAACTGTTTAGCACAGTTATTTTTTTCAGCTGATTACATTATAGAGAAGGATCAAACCATTTCTCAGTCATCACTGTGCTCTACGTTTCTTCAATTCTTGTATTCATAACCCCCTTATCTATTGTTCGAGTGCATGGGGCACTTGTTCGCGTTATTTATTGTCTCGTCTTAGTCGTCTTCAAAAACTTGCAGCTAGATTGCTCCTTGATGCCGACTTCACTCAATCATCTGTAGGCTTATTTTCCAAACTCAACTGGCTTCCTATTTTTTTGACCTTATAAAAGTAAGAAAACTTGTACTTTTATTTACTATCCTCAATAATCCTGATGCTCCTCTTTGTCTTAAACGCAAATTCAATTTCTTGTCTTCCGTTCGCCCAACTGGTTTGCGCACCAGAGCTTGAGCTTTTAATCTTCAAGTTCCCTACCTGCGGTCCAATTCTGGAAAGCGCACATTTGCTTACTCTGCTGCCAATCTTTTAAATTGCCTTGACAATGATCTTAAGCAAATAGCTTGTGTATCTCCTTCCTCTATTATTTTTTCATCTAGATTATTAAATTTTAAGCATAAACTTCTGATATTATTCCTTAAGTTTGTTAGTAATGTTTCTCATCTTGAAGAATTAAAGTGTTATGGGTGTCGTTTTTCTCTTTAGTATAACTGTATTAGAAGGTAATTAGTGTTTATCACCTTATATCTATGTTGAACCAAATATTTGCATAGTTTTAGTTTCTCTTGTAGTAAGTCGTATATTGCTGATTAGGCATTGTTTTATATGTGTATTTTGTATTGTTGTGAAGGCCGTAAGTTAGATAACTCATTGGGTTAATTACGTCACCTTAGTTAAATAAAGAATATTGTATTGTATTGTTTGTTTGTTCGATTTTAACAAGTGCTCGGAGCCGGAAGATTTTGGTAAATCGCTTCCTAAACCGAATTGGCTTTGATACGATGCTAGACGCTGTGACGATGAAAGTAATCTAAGAAACTTAGGCCAACTCTGAAAAAGTTAAATTTATTGTATAAACAAATCAACTATAACAACAACAAAATGATTATCTCGAAGTCACTTTTGCATCAAGCATGGTATGTGCCATAACAAAGTTTGAATAATCATAGCCAGTGACATTAAAAGGAAAGTGATCTGTTTTGTTTGCTTTAAAGTTGAAATAGTGACAAATGCAGAAGGTTTTTTTTCTTCAGGAAAGAGGAACTCAAAGAGGATAACAAAGAGGCAAAGAAAGGAAAAGAGTGACGACTGATCTTACACAAAGATTATTCTCCCTCCAAATTGACTTTAAATGGACACTGGTACTACTTTGCGTATATATTTTAATTTTTTTTTTAAAGTCAATAAGTCGTTTTTGCATGCTTTTGTAAATACGGTTGAATCGAAAGCGAGCGACAATGAAACCTGCAATTCAGCCGTTAGACAAATTAAGTATATCAACAAGGAATTAAATCAAATTGAGAAGGAAAAATTGAACGCAGGAAATTAGCTAAATGTCTTAAAATGCGAGTGTTTGTAAAATTTCGTCAAAACTCCAAATTAATTATTGATTCACACAACCTTGATCTAGTTTTCAATTCTCCCGTAGCGTGCAAAACGTGATCAAAGAGTGATAAATACTGTTGGCATGCGGAGGTGAAGGAAATGATGAGATAACAAACAAACGGAAGAAGGAACAAAAAATGAGCTAGATGCTACTTAATAATCTAAAATTGAAACGGAGGAGGGAGTGCAATATACTGAAAAAATTGATAACAAACAGAGAGAGAAAGAGAAACGGAATTCAAATTATCGAGGTAAAATTAGGAAAATCACTGCGCGACATAACAAAGCAATAGTCAAACAGAAGAGTGGAAATAGTTCGCAGAATATGAATGCGACAATCAGCCAGAATTCAGAAAAAAGACCAGGGAGATAGATTCTATGCTAAGAAACAAATAAACATTGGAAAAAAAAACAGCAGGGTAAATAGTAACTCGGAGATCGAACAGCGAAGAGAAAAAGCATTGTGCAAGATTCCAACGCAAAATGTGATCAGAGAAGAGAAAGTATCACGCGCAAGATTCAAATAAAACAAGAAAACGGAGAAAAGACAAAATCAATGCGCAATATATTCGCAGCAAACAAAAGTAAAGAGAGGAAACAGGGCACTAAACATTGATAAAATCATCATATTGGAAAGAAAAGGAAAATCTATTGCGCAAAACATAGAGTAGAAGTCAATCAGAAGAAGGGAAGAAACTTAATAAAGGAAAAATAAACTAAATCAAAACTGTAAACATGAGCATGTTGCGCATGCGTGAGTTATGTTTTGTATGCGTGGGTTGAAATAAGACATTTTTAGTGACTAATTGTTTTCGATTTTGTAAAAGAAAAAGAGCATTAACTTTCAAAGTTTCCAAGAAAAATCGTTCTATCGAGAGCAAAAAATACCCTTCTAATTTATATGTAATAAACTCAGACATAGGTACTTTGTGATCTGTCACTGTTGTCTAAACAATTTGATGTCAAGCTAAATGTAGCTTCCTTTGCATCCCTTGTTTGGTCTCGTCATAGAATGCGCTCTCTACCCCGTGGCGTGACGACATCAAACAACGGCCGGTAACGGCCACGATTGAGACTTTGTTGGCTCTTAATGGTGCTTCGGCTCGAGCACTTTTAATTTTACCGCAGATAGCAAACCAAAATTCCATTTTATTTCCAGGAGACCTTAATTAACCAAATATATGTCGTGGTCTACGTTTTTCGAATAGGAGAAGGCACATTCAATGGGAAGAAAAAAATGATAATTCAAAGGCTTTTACTTGGGCACTATAAGGGGTAGGGTGAAGTTGTTAATCTGGACTTTGCTTTCTGCATGTGGAAGACGAGATTAAATACTGGTTGTTTACAAGGAAACCACACGTGATGGGGTCAAGTCCAAGGTAGCTTTGGGCGAATTTGATTGGTAGAAAACGACGTCGAAGCACTTGAGAGTTGCACGGAAAATTTATCAACAATATCATTTGGTTTCGTGTAAATATCTTTTTATGGGGAAGGATTATACCGAAAGATTTAGGCTGCAAACGGGAAAATTTCAATTTATTGGGGAAAGCCTAATCAATAATGGCAAGAAAACACGTAACTGGTTCTGGTAAATATCGTTTAAGACACAAGATGTAACTCGGTGAGGAACTTCAAAACGTAAAGAAACGGATTTTGATAGGGCATGTCGACACGGAAAGTAAATTTAACTTGCTGAAATTTTCGACCTTAGCCAATAAAGCAGCGATAAGGAAAAAACAAGATTATTGATCAAACATGCTTTTTTGCAAATCATTGCCCAGAATGCTAATGCCTTTCGCGAAAGGTACTTGGGGTGCCATTTAATGAGCGGGCGGCATAATAATTTGCATATCCTGAACTTGTAATTTGTGATTGGTTAGCTGATAAAGCAATGAGAATGCATGAGTCTCTTTGCAGATTTCAGCTGCTGTCAATCAAACGATTGGATACGTAATGTAAATTCTAAGGTGACCTAAAGTGAACAATAGCAATAATTGACAAGAGCCACGCTCCGTAACAAAGCGTTTAGTAAATTCGTTTGCAGCGAATTCCTATATAGACTGATAGACTCCCGTTTGTCAAAATGTTATCGGAATAATAAAACTTAGTATCATGAAAATAGAAAATAGAAAAATTTATAAAATAGTATCACGAAGATTAGGCAGTTTAAAAGAGTAACTTGCGATTAGGCGGTTTTCGATTGTGAAGGGCTCGCGGTCGCTGACTGACACCAAAAAAAAAAACGCGTGATCGAAGGCTATAAAAAGCGGTGCTCAGAAAGCCAGCCAAACTGTGGTCAAGTAAAATTATAGTTTCATTCAATCTTTGTCTTAAATGTAGTTTTGGCGCGTCCCCGTATTAAAGAGAATAAAGAGCGCGAAAAAATGTTTTTCACAGTAGGACGATAGTCTATACCCAATTCTGAACGGGTTGTCCAGCAGTACTTGGAAGGTTTGGTCGGGTTTTTTTGATAATGAGCCACTGCCATAGAGCCCCTCCGTTTACTTGAAGAGAGAACAGCCTGTCTTCTCTTTTCAGCGGTGAAGATACGTGCAGGAAATCAGGGTTGATCGGGGATTCGACAAGCTCGAACTGAGAGCTCCCGATCGACGTGTTGCATATCTTGGACAGAAGTCATGATTTTCCGATGAACAAGAAATTATTGACGTGGAAGGAATGTTTACTGCCGGTCACGCGCGAAAGGTTGTGTGAGTGAAAGCGGCAAAAAAAGAAAAAACAAAAACAACAACAAAAAACAAAAAACAAAAAACAAAATTATCTGTGTACTGGTTCTCAGTGGTTACTTAATCTTTCCTTCATGATGAAGTGTTTCGTGAATAACTTGTGAACCGAAAGATAAATGAAAGTAAAATGTTAAAATACTAGGTTGATTTGATTTCGTTAGCAATTATCATAAGAGAGTTTGTAATTGAAAAGTGCTCATTTTGAAAAATTTATTGCGCGCGTCGTAATCCATGGATTATAATTTATTTTTAATCCCCTCTCCAACAAGCCTCTATTAAAAGTTACTCCAGTGCTTTAATTTGTCAACATATCAATTTCTATGCTTAATTGAGGCGGCGTGCGTCCTATTTTCAGCGGAGGCGGAGCCATAGGTCTAGCGGGAATTTTAGAGCAAGCTCGTGCTATTGTCTGTCAAATCTCTTCGAGGGTTCAAGGCTTGAACTTCAGTAAGAAAATTTGATAGTGCGACCACTCCTCACCATCATTTTCCCTTAAAACTAAGCAGTGCTTTGCGCAAATCTTTCCAGAGTCAGCAAAACTAGCTCTTACGAAAGAAACTCTTAAGTAATAGCTTCATGTTTGACCTTAAGTAAAGGAGCTTTTATAGCCCCGATGTTGTCGCTGCGACGCACACACGAAGGACATTTTATGTTTCAATAGTTCTTCGATGATTTCGTTCTTAGTGTGCGGCAATGTTGGGTTGATGTCATCGCCACAATTTGTTCCACACTTATTCTTTGGTGTCATTGAGAAGAGGGACGATATAGTTTGGGTTCATCAACTGAGTCGATAATATAAACTGGCCGCCGCAAAATGGTTTAAAAGCTAACGTTTCGAGCGTTAGCCCTTCGTCAGAGCGAATGGAGAAATTGTGGGTTGAGTATGAGCTTAAATACATATGAAAAAGGTTTATATGAAGCTTTAGTATAATTTCAGAGCTGAGCAAAGAGTTTCCAGCAACCTGATTGCTCGATCGGTTCCTTGTATGACGCTATATAAACCGCTCCACGCGGTTTATATAAAATGTGAAAATAAAATGTTAATAAATGTTACTAAAATGTTTTGATTTTAGAATTAAGAAATGGTAAACACCACAGCATACACTGTTGAGCTATGGATGCACGCGGGAGGTTGCTAAGCACAAAAGAAGCGTAAGAGTCACTCGAGGCGATAGCCGAGAGTGACTTTAGCTTCTTGAGTGCTTAGCAAACCTCCCAAGTGCATCCATAACTGAATAGTGTACGCTGTGGTGTTTACCATTTGTTTTATAACATAACATTGATACATTGTAGCTAAAGAGTTCCCTTTTATTTAACAAATCTTACGTGACCAGAAAAAACAAACGCGCGCGGAAAAATAGTCTTTGCATTTGCTCACGTCAGCAGCGTACACCGATGGGCAAATGGGGGACGCTAAATTGACCAATCAGAGCGCGCGTTTTACTTTGGTTATGTTATAAATTTCTCTGTTGTTCAGCTCTGAAATTATACTAAAACAATTATTCGCCTCAGGTTCGGTGAATATTGTCGAATAATCCCCTCGACTTCGTCTCGGGGATTATTTGACGATATTCACCTCGCGTTCGGCGACATAATTGTTAAATAGATGACAAGTTTAGATAAAGAGACACAATGCCCTGACGCACTGATTGGTTCAAACCTGTCCTAATGCTGTGATTTGATTGATGCGCGATACATACCCTAAGGCGGCAATCTGATCGGTGCGTGATACATACCCTAATGAAGCAATCTGATCGGTGCGAGATACCTACCCAAATCGGCGACATAATTGGTGCGGCAATAAAGTACTTGATACGCTAACACAGAGTTGAGAGACTCGTCATTCTTTATGTCCTCGCTTATGATTCGCAACCTTGACTGTGCTCTGTTCTGTAGTAAAGCACTTAGGAAGCAACAAGAACACTTAAGAAGTGGGGAGAAACACTCGACAGACGAACTCAGCTCTGCTGTAAATATGTTCAGAAGATGTCCAAAAAATCCCACCGCATAAACTTTCTTCTACCGAGAACAGCAACGAGTGGTCATAGTTACAACCTTCGATCTGGCGACAACAACAGAAGTATTGTTTACGCTGATAGGAGTCGTTGCCGGACCCAGCGTTCAGGTTCCTTTATCTCTTTCAATAGCGAATATGCAAGCATGTAAATAGTTAATTAAGATATTTTTATTGTTCTTATAGTAATTGTAGTTTCAATTAATTATTGATTGTAAATTTAGCCCTTTAATTCAGTTAATTCTGCAATGTGGCAAATAAACGGTATGTCATTATTATTATCGACTACGTCTCGCGTTTCTACCTACACTTCTTTCGTGCTCTAGCCGCTTCCTGGGTGCTTTACTACAGAACAGAGCACAGTCAAGGCTTCTCTATTTGTTAATTTGCGCTCGTGTTACAGCATTGCACCCGTGTTACATCTTTGCTGGCGTGTTGCACGAAAAATGCACTCGTTTTCAGCCAATCAGACGCGCGTAATGTTAAGTATAGAACCTTTGATGAGTCGGGTAGTGATAAGTCAATTAGTTGGTTTGCTCGACCATAAGTCAGTCATCTTGACTATCAGTCGGCATGGTTGACGGCCAATCTACCAATTAAGTTGAGAAGTCAGTCATTAAATAAAACTATCAAACAATTACTACGCCAGCAGCTCAGTCGAAACAGGACTGTCAGTGACTTACTAAAAGATAGTCAACCGCCATCCAGCTAGTCAGTCAGTCGGTACGTCAGACCGTCAATCCGTCAGATCGTCAGTTAGTCCGTCAGTCCATCCCTCAGTCAATCTGTCAACCCGCCAATCCGTCAGTCACTGAGCTATTTAGTAATTCATCCAGCCCGCCAATCAGACATCCAGCCTATCAGTCAGCAAGTCAATCATTGAGTCAGTCATCTCATTTTTACCGAAAATTACCATTCGTAAATCTCAGTCTTCAAGGTTCGATCATTTGAATACGCTTCAGCTGTGGTTCAACAAAACCGGACCTTACACAATCCTTATTTTAATTGGATCTTTTATTTGAACATTTATTTTTGTGAAGAGTTTCAAGAGGGCCGAAAGCTAACGGTGGAAGGAAATTTATTTAAGCCAGGAAATAGGGAGTAAGTCAAACCTCTTACAGAGAGAGCATAAGGCCCCCTGATTGTGTGTCAAACCGTGGTTTAAGAGCAAAAATGTTTGTGCCCTTATGGCATTTACGAAGCAAATGACTTTGAAGCATTTTTGCCTTTTTTTTTTCTTCACTTTGGGCAAAAAGTGGGGCCCAAAGAATGTCGAAATCTCTATATACACAATCAGATGCCGACAAAAATCATTTAGTTGATCAATATCTTTTTTCATGATTAAGAAAGCAAATGCTTGTTTCAGAGTGGATCTAACAAACATTAACCTTTTTCACCCTAACATTAGCATTTATATTTTCCACACAGTTTACTTTACAACTCCTGTGGTATTGACAAGGAGAACTTTAAATTGGCAATCATTTCCTCCATTCCTAAAACTCTAACTTTGAATTCAAGGCTGATATTGCAAGGTGAAATTAAAAGTCCGACACTCTTACGGACCGTTAAGGGTTAAGTTATAACCCTGAAAAAAATCTTATTTCCTTTCTTTCTTTCATAAAAAAAAATCTATTGCACCCGATTGTAAATGATTAGCATTTCACAACGTTTTCCTGTTCAGTAATCGAGGCACGGCTGGGAATATAGTTGGCCTGTGAAAATTGAATAAATGTGGAGAAAATGTACTTAAGGCATGTTTGACAAAATTATAATGAATTCAGTTGATATACGATAAGATAAGACCAGTGTAAGTTAAGAGTAGTTTTAAGGAACTTTTTTTTTGAAGAGATGAGTGAAGAATCTAGTACATCTCTCTAAACTGTGTTTATTTTGTCACCAATCAAATGCAGTAGCACAACGGCTAAAAAACACTTAAGAGACAAGATATGAGAAACTAAGAACAACAAGTATTACTCGGGGCGAAGAAGATTGAGAAAACGGTTTGCCATATATATATGAATTAGCATCGTCCTGTAGAGACACTAGGAAATTTCTGCTAAAAATGTCATCACGATATTGGCGCGCGCTGCGCTACATAGAACACGTTTTTTCAAATAACTTTGAATGTAATCGTTTTTTTCAAATAACTTTGAATATAATTTATAATTTAGGAATGGGATGAAATCCTCATCAACTTGAAAGTGCTCGATATAGATATATATATATATATATATATATATATATATAGATATATATATCTATATCGAGCACTTTCTATATATACTATATATATATAGTTAAGTGTACTAGGCCCAGAAGGCCGAAACAGTACTGTCTGCAGTTAGTTAAGTGTACTATATATATATATAAGTGTACTATAATAAGTTAAAAGGCCTCGAGCCAACAGTGACGCCGCGCCAGAAGGATTCAAAAGGATACACAGTCCAAACCTCGATAAATGGTAGGAGAAGTAGTGTGGCACACGAGGACGGACAACTTCGAGCGAAGGAAGACATATACTCAATAAAAAGTCTGAAAAGTTTAATAAAAAACGTTTCGGTCCGAGACCTTCATCAGTTGTAATGCAATGACTTAAAAATTCCTTAAATAGATTTATATAGGTCGTGATGACACATATAAACAAACACAGTAATTACTACGCGAAAAATTATCACTATAAAAAGAAATAGAAAAATTGTCGAATCCACTGAAAATGTAAAGGAACGAGCGTTGACTTGAAAGGCGAGAATTGTACTAAAATTCTCAATTAACGCTGAGACTGGGACCTTTGATGCCCGCCCAATTTGAAACAATTCTCCGCATTAATTATAGTTTATTCTTTTTTTGGAGTGAAATTCCTGGCGCTTATTCAAGCCGAAGGGTGCCAGAGAGAACAGCTGCGCGCTCCAATATGCTTCTAAGTGTACTATATATCTATATATATATATATATATAAAGTTTAAAAAAATGCGAGGATGGACAAATTCTGACGTAAAAAATATAAAAAATTTGAATAAAAAACGTTTCGGTCAGAGACCTTCTTCAGTTATTTACAACTTTTAAAATAAAAAAAAGAGCATTAAATAGGATCGAAGTGCTAATGATTACGTAATTACAGATAACGACTAATGAACTGGTGCTAATAAAGAGATAACAAAAATCCTAATTACAAAGAAAGCAATGGACAAAATACAAGAAACAAACCCTAAAAACTAAGAGATAAGAATACGAAATATGTTAATATGAGTGGGGTAACCAATTGCAAAGAAGCAATGCGGTAAGCATTAAAAAAGGGAAGGCCCACTTTTAACTACAACTGTAAACCGTAACAAAATCCCAAAAAAAGGACTTTGGAGCCCGAAAGGGCAAATTAGCAACAAAATCCCTGGAGGGGCCCTTAAATGATACTAATCATAACAAGATCCCTTGGCAGGACCTCTGAGTCCAATCCACACCTAAAGGGCCGACAAAATCCAAGAAAAGGGCCTTTGAACGATCAATTAGTAGCGCCTAATATAAGATGGAAAATTAATAGCAAATTCTATTTTTCGAATAGGTTTAAATAAAAGAAAGGAATTTCATTCGAATAATAGAATTTGCTATATATGGTTACCCCGAACGATCCCACATTTGTGGCATCGTCTAAGCCATGCCAGAGTGCTCAAACTAGGAAATCCTAGTGAGCTATGCGCAATGCTAGCGGCAATGACTCACCCCACAGTGCTCAATTTGGACATGAAAGTAGAGCTTTGTATGCCAAAGAGCTATATTTATATATAGTTAAGTGTACAGTGAGGTCGACGTAACGAAGAGACTGACCAACTCTTGACTGTTCTTGACTCGTTTAATGGACGACTTTTTCGGCCGTTCGGCCTTCCTCAGGTTAAAAGTTAAAAACTAAAAACTAAAAAGCGGTTTACAATGATTGTGGGCGGCTTATATACAATACAGAAATATTGAGGTAACGTAATGCAATAAAGGTCTAAATTACAAACTGAGAAAAGTAGAACAATAAAAAGGCAAAAAGAAGAATCTAACTTAATTAATTAAGGTGTGCGGCATGTTCAAAAGATCTAATTTGTTCAATAATAATAGAATTTATTTGAGAAACTTCGTGCTCAGAGTCATTGAAATGAATTGCCAATTCACAAGTTCTTTTGTTCTTCAGCATTTTCGTTTGTGGTTACGAAATCTAACTTTAAATTCAGTCGAGGTGGAGCCTACATATTGTTGGTTGCATTTGGCACAGGTGGCTAAATAAATGACACTTCGTGACGAACAAGACAGCCTTTGCTGAATTGGATATCGGCGGCGGGTTGCCGAACTCTGAAACCTCGAAGCTTGAATTAAATAATTTTTGCGTAAGTCGCATCTTCCGCCGCATTTTGAACAGCCCCCGTCTTCTTCAATTCTCTCTGCCTTCCACTGGAGGCTACCTGAAATTGTGCCGTTGCCAACATCTCCTTAAGAATTTTGACGGTGCCAACATCTGTAGACGCTAAAACACTTTAAATCCGTCAGGGACACAAATAAGTTTTGAACGCGTACCAATCTTCTTTTATTTCACGGTGATTTACTCAAAGGATTACACGGTTCCTAAAAGGTGAAAGGAATTTGAAACAAACGATGTAATGGACAAAGGAAACGCTGATTTAAAAACGAACCAAACAACAGGAATAGTACTTACAAAACACGTTTTACCCCGTTAAAACGTAGAACACACTAAAAAACTTGAACTAACTCGACTTACTCAAGGTCGTCACTAAAAATGGCGACCATAACACATGTGTCTTAGCTGCGGCGGACTGGACCCTAAACTAGCGCGTGAAAACTGCCACGCGCAACAACTAACTTGAACTTCAGCTTACAACATCTCCTTAAGATTTTTGGTTTCTGTAGCGCTCCTTAAATGTTGAGTCACATAGTCCAATGTATCTTTCTTTCGCCTATGAAGTCGTGACCTCCGCTTGATATATGATGTCACTTTTGTTAAGTGCGTCTTGGTACGGACTTTTGGCTTTGTCAAGGCAATCCTTGTCTGATGAAATTTCCGAAAGACGCTTATTGATGGTTGCGGGAATGTTTCTTAGAATAGAAGGTGGGTGGTTAGATTGCTTATGTATGTAGAGCGATGTGTTTCCTTGTTTTGTGTATGGCGAGTACTTTTCGCTTTTCAGGTCGAGTGTAACATCTTAAAAATTGACTTTGGTAAGGTTGGCCTCCACTGCGATCTTCAGATCGTTATCACGAAGAATTTTGCAAATGCCTCTCTTAATTTTTCCGATCTCTTGAGGGGTTTTCTCGATGGCTGACAGGCCGTCATCGGGATAAAGACCGATACAATTTCGATAAGGGGTGGGGAGGGGTGGGGAGGGGTGGGGAGGGGTGGGGAGGGGTGGGGAGGAGTGGGGGTTACAGGATCTTGGTTGTATCATCGTTTAATGTACTTGATCCCCCCCTGCACTAAGGCTTTGTGATATTCTTATGATCTTTATACTCGATTTTTTTCGGCGACGACCGAATTCCTCCTCCGTCCCCCCTTATTACACGTCCAGTTGTGTAAACATCCAATGCTATGTAATTATCGTTTTAACAAGAGTAACAACAAAATTACTCAAAGTTTGGACGAAACAAAATGAAGATTTAATCTCAGTGTCTCAGCGCATGCCAAATAATGTTCACACCCTAATTCCTTTGCGGACACAAGATAAGTCACTCTGCGCTGTGGATTCCACACAACTCAAACCACCTGAACGTTTTTTCAAAACCTGCTTCCGTTGTAAATACGGCGTCCGTGGTTGAGCCGAGAGAGTTTCCTTGTCTGCGCGGAGCGTGAAAATCTGCATTGACTCGGCTGAGGGTTCAAGTAAAGAGCCTTTTCATACGGAGACTCGAAGGAGACAGCTAAGGAATTTTGAGATATTAATTAGCCTCACTTAAATCCAAAGGAAATTTAGAAGTCAATTTAGTTATGCTAGACTGCGCCAGAATCACGGTCAGCGGAGATGAACGAAATCAGTGCACGCGAAAATTGCGATAGCAAGGCAAAGAAAAAAGTCCTTCCATTTCGTTTCCCTGACAATCACAGTCGCCGTTTGTCGTTCGCTCGCTCTGCCACTCGCCCCCACTGACTAAAAGCCTGGGGAAGGCTACAGTCCAACTGAGATAACCGCCTCCTGGTTAGCTCAATTGGTAGAGTGCCTGACTGTTGTGCGGGCGGTCGAGGGTTCAAGCTCCAGCCAGACCAACACTCAGGGTCTTAAAATAACCAAGGGTAACGTGCTACCTTTCTATGATATGAAGAAATGGATAGATATTCTAGTCTTCTTGGATAAGGACTAATGAACCGTAGGCCCCGTCTCCTGCAGGGTTAGGGGTAGGAGAGGTTAATTTCTCACGCACGAGATCACCTTGTGGTGGATCTCCACCCCTGGGGTGGGTTGGGTGGGTGTTAGGGCCGCAGGTTAGAAAACTCTAACAGGTTATTACGCTGCCCTCGTTAAAGAAAGTTCAGTTAAGTTAAGTTAAGTCCTGCGAGCCTGAGATGCTAGGATCGAAGGTGGGCATTAAATTTTAGGAAGTCCCACAACCTTCCTCGGCGTCCTGTTGTACTGATATGCGTCAAAAAGGTGGTTTTCTGCCACACTTACTTGTCGCACTTCGTAACAAAAAAGCTGATGCACTTTGTAGTAACCGACCATCGCACTGTAATAAAGAAAGCTTTTGCAATATTTGATAACTTAATGAATTCCATGCATCCTTTCTGACAACATCACTCTTCTTAAAAGTATATTTATCCTTGTTAGTTATCAGAAACTACTGATAAAAAGATTTTAAATCTACACAAAGATTATGTGAAACTTCTTAGGACAATTTACAAGCTGGAAAGCCACGAAATCTTTTAAAACATGGTATTTTGTAACTGTCCCATTAACCGAGAGGTGATTAACATGTAACTTCTCTTTATAATACCCTCACATCATCCAGCAAACAGGTAATGAGAATACTCAAAGTTATAAGGTAGAAATTGTTACCTTGTTTTAACAACAAATTCGCTAACTAATTCACAAGGAAATGTGTAGCAGCTACTGCAGTGAGAGTTAAAAATCAAGTCTTGGAGGTTGAA
Source organism: Stylophora pistillata (assembly GCF_964205215.1). Classification (NCBI taxonomy): domain Eukaryota; kingdom Metazoa; phylum Cnidaria; class Anthozoa; order Scleractinia; family Pocilloporidae; genus Stylophora; species Stylophora pistillata. The sequence goes on from NC_142520.1 coordinate 36,429,839, forward strand.
GGGTAAATTGTTCAATCTATTTACCCGCACGAAGGAGAATTTAGCGATAAACCTTGTGTTTGAAAATCTTGACTTAGCGTACGAGTAACGGATATTATTGAATATGTGCAACCGAGGATTCGACTTCGGCGATGGGCGACTCCTTAAGTTCATTCATGAAGAACCGCTCAAACTGAACAATTGGCACGTGTTGACCCTTTTGGATAAGATGTCCCGACTCGTTTAGCTTTCAAAAGAAGGAGACGAAACAATTTTCGCAGGAAAAGCTTACCTTATAGTTTTGTGACATTAAACCACTTTTTTTTGCTCTTCGTCACAAACTCCAGCATCTCATTTCCTCCAGAGTTCATCTTTATTTTCACCACTATGGTCAGCACCTCTCCGCTCTTCGAAGGATAGTATACTTTAGTTTACCGAACATTTTACAGAAGCTGATGAATATGGATTAAAAATTCCAGCCAGTGAAGAGCTGATACGTCACAGATTTGGCGCGAAGTCATTATGCTTGCGTAGTTAGCCAAGTGGAAAATTCGAAAAAAAAAAGTAGTAACTGCCTCTTTAAAAATGAAAAAACTAGAAAAGAATATAGGAACTGTAAAAAAATTGAAAAAATAAAGAATAAGAAAGATAATAAGTTTTGAGTTCAGTGAAGAGATTTAGAAAGATGTTTTTCGTCTTGTCACGAGCGTGGGACAAAGATAAATTTTCCGAGTCCCAAGGAGGAATCGACCCTTTAGATTCCTCGCTCCGATGCTCTACCGCTGAGCCACAGAGACTCCGTGGTGAACGAGGCTCATTACGAAGTTCACAATTGACGAAAGCGTCATTTTTTTTTTAATTCCAGATTTCAACTTTCCTATTATAAATAGATAAAATAGAGACAACGGCGACTAAAGGATCTATAAGGCCCGGTTCAAACGTCGAACTTTACATGTGCCGAACCTAATAATTAGGTTCGGCACATGTAAAGTTCGACGTTTGAATCAATTAGGTCCGGCAGATTTGTATTCGGGTCGACCTGCCGTTCTATTCGACCGGGCTGATAGAACGGCAAAAGATCAACTTTGATTCATACGTCGAACCGTTTCATGTGCCGAATCTAATGCATACATTACAAATACATTAAATAAATTAATTTTTACCCAGAGTTCTGCACGATTCTTATGTTTGACATGCGCATACGACTTGTTTTGATCTTTTCAAACAAAATGGCGGGAAGAGCGGAAGATATGTGTTCCTCTTGCTTCGAGAACACGAAATATACGTGTCTGAGGTGTAAGAATTACTTTTGTATGCGGTGTTCCGTATTTGAAAATGATGAAAGTGTAGCGGGTTGGAAAGCAGGCAGTTCGGTAGCGTACTGCGAGTCATGTTTTCGAGAGAAAATGATTCTTGAAGAAACCGAAGGCAATGATCACGAGGAGACCAGTGTGGGTCAGAAAAGCCAAGAGTCAAGCTTGAATGTTAAGTCCACAAAGCCACCCGCTATGAAAAGGTATGCTTCTCAGGTCATTCTGATATTATTTCTCTGAAAAGCCCCGAGGGGACGTGAATTAAGTAAAGTACGTAAGCTTAAGTATTGATAATGTCCCTTCTTTTGTTCTAAATGGGCTACACACTCAAATTAAATTTGCTTGTTTGGTCAGTTTGAGCTAATAAGCAAATGCTAAGGTTTGCCATGGATATCTCGGTCATAAACTTTTTTTGTTTACTTTTTTACTGAAAGGTCATGAGAAAAGACATTTTTGAAGAAAAACATGTGATCATTTCAGTTAACATCATTATATTCATAATTTCCTCAGCGGAGATTGTAGGAAGTTTCAAATAGTAAAATTTGGTTGTCTAATTTTCACCAACCCAGGTTATGAAACATAATTATAATAAGCTGATGAAGCTAATATCTAGGTTTGAATGTTTGTCCTATAGCAAAAACATTGACGCAAATGAGGATGAAGATGATGTTACAAGTGAAGAGGGTGATGACAATGAAGATGTGGACAAAACTTTGTCACTATTTGTAAAGAAAGGAAAGGCCAGGAAGGGCAAAAGACCTGGGCGAAGACCTCAATGGTGCCCGAAAGTTCTTGATGATTTCATTGACATTGTTGTTAACAGCAATGAGTTTAAGACCAAACTGATTTTTACGAACACCAAGAATCAGAGAAATAGTCCAATTTATGCCAAAATCTTGGATGAGCTGAAAGGCAGGGCATCAGCAAGAGGTGACAAGTTCAACATGTCAATTGCCCAGCTGAGGACCAAGTTCAAAAAGTGTGTCAGCCAGTGTAAACAAGCTGCACTAACTCAGAAAACTGCAACAGGAATAAAGAGGTACCAGGAAGACCATGGGTTTGGAAGCTGGTTCAATGCCTTGTTTGCAGTGGTTAAAACAAGGGATTCCTGTCAGCCCGAACGTGCTTTAGAGCCATCATCATCGTCCTCTCCATGTACCCCTGGAAGTTCTCATGATGACCACCCTTCTGATAATGCTGGGGACGAAGATGCCCTGTATATACCAAAAAGGTCTGCAAAGAAGGAGAAATTTGCTAAAGATAAACTTGACAACACCCAAGTGATGAAACTCATCACTGAAGTTGTCAGAAATGACCCCACAAAAGAGATGATCAGCTTTCTGAAAGACGAAATGGAAAAGTCCCGAGAGCATGAGTTGAAGTTATTTCAACTCATGCTTGGTCATATAGCCAATTCAGGCTTGCCTCCATCATCCAGTATGGTGCCTCCATCCTCCAATATGGAAACAGGGTTTTACCAATCATGGAATCAGGGCTTTCCCTGTCATGAAGCAGGGTTTTACCCATCATTGCAGGGTTCTCAAGGGCCACAACAAACCACCCAGGAAAGCATGTCTGAAGGTTCTTATGGGAACCCTTTCCTTTATGGCAATGGAAAATACCAGACATTGTAGACATAGAGCTTATTAGTTATAATGTGCTCATAACTATTACTTTGACCACAGTTCTTCTCAGGTCTATTTATTGTGTTGCATTGGACAGCATTCTTACTGGTTTTAACTTAAGTTCTTTTTTGCAAGAATAGATTTCTTTTGAACACTTTGAATTAAAAAAAAATGGTTGAATATGGATAAATTTATTTCTACGTTTGTTTCAGTTCAATATGTTGCAAAATGATGATACAGTAACATTTTTTAGTACCGTAGTTTTTTGATTAAATGCCGGGCTTTCAGTAAATGCCTGGTCTCCAAGGTGGAGTTTTAAATAAACCCCTGAAGTATCTATTAGAGGTTAAACAAGGTGCAGATATAATGTAACAATTTATGTCTGTACAAATGTTACCCGTGCCCCATTATAAAGCCATACAAAATTTATGAAGAAATAACCAGAACTTCATGAATAAAGAGCTCAAGCGAGCTTCGGGGGTCAAATAAACCCTAGGTCCACAATGTTTCAAAAAGGTAAATGCCAGGGGTTTTTAATTGAGAAAAGACGGTATATCTGCTGTAGGGCAATTGCAAAATATACATAACAATCAAAGGAGTTTTATTTAACATGAATAAACTACAAGGAAAATGTGTGTATATCAGAAGTAAAATAATTATATGTTGAATGTTTTTTTTTTCAACAATATTTGCAGTACATAAAAATTGAATGTTTAAACTTTATTTTTCTATTAATATTAAATTTATGAAAGTCATCTTTCATTGTTGTTTCAGAACATAAATGCAATTAAAAGCAATTTACCATTTAAGCTGCATAGTCAATGGACAAGTTCTCCTTACTGGTCTCTTTGTTTCCTTTAGTATTAGTTGGGAGAATTTTTAATTATTCAAGGGGATGTCTATTTGCTGATCACTTCCTTAATTCTCACAACCTTTTTATGACTGGATTGACACTGTGAAGAAAAAATTTGATCTTGACAACAATGAAATCGAAGAGGGGATGAAACTTTTCCTTTGGTACCCTCAACAAGCAGTAATTTTTGTGAAGTGGCTCAACATTTTTCTCCAAGATTGAAGATCTTAGTGGGCACCCATATAAAGGGAATAATGCAAAGTTTATCCAATTATTCCAATACTTAAAATGTGGGACCCAAAATAACTTATAACAACAAAATTGCCACCATCAAATTAACATCAAAATCAATTTCACTGCACATAGACCACATATGCTCTACCACAATATAACCAACGGAAAACACAAGATCTAACTATAAACAACCTAGTATTATCATTAACAGTTCTTTTTTACTGAACATGGCTGACTTTCATGTGGTGTCTCTGTCAGTGCTGCTGATCAGATTGAATGTATAGCCTGCAAGGCAGCCAGACATGTATTAAACAGCAACAACAACAACGAAAAAAAGAAACAGCTGTTTAGTTTGTCTGCGCTGCAGGCTAATTAAATCTTGCACTTGATACAATCATATGAAAATAATTTGGTGAAAATAGTAAATGTATCAGTACTGAATTAACAGACTTTGCCAGTTTCCTTCTCAAGCCATAGTTTTTCACATAGTGCATTCCTTACTTTTTTTGCCTCCAGTGACACATCTCTGATGCTTGAACAATTTCTCATCTGCAACAGTTTTCTTATTTCCTCACGATTTCTCTTTTGACCATTTGCATCCAAACTCAAATCAAGCTTTTTTGAAATGGCATCTCCTCGTGCAATGCATATATTGTGGAGAACCATACATGCCAATGTTGTTAAGCGGACATTATCTTGACTGCTTTCACTCTTTCAGAGTAGGACCCTCCACCTACCCTTGAGCTGCCCATAAGCACCCTCTGTAACCATGCGAGCTCTGCTTAAGCGGTAATTAAAGTAACGTTGCTTGGGGGTCAGAATTGCATTAGTATATGGTTTCATCAACCATGTTCGTAGAGGGAATGCAGAGTCCCCCACTACAAGTGGTGGAACAGTAACATCTCCTACAGTTTTTCCAATTACTGGAATGAGGCCTTCTTGGATACGGGTCCAAAGGTCGGTTGATCTAAAAATAACTGCGTCGTAAGAATTTCCTGGAAACCCGCAGCTACCCCACACAAATCTGTAATGTGAGTCTACCATTGCCATCAGTACAATGGAATAGAAATTTTTAAAGTTATGGTACTCTTTGCATGACTGAAGTCCTCCAGGCGGGTATTTCATAGGAATATGGCAGCCATCCGATGCTGTCCAACAGCATGGAAATTGCCAGAATTCTTCCATGTCAAGAATTTTTTGTTTAAACTCTTCTTCAGTTTGGGGCATGTGACTTGACACATTCTCGTTCCATAAATGGTCCACCAAGACTTGACAGACTTCCTGACAAATTGAGGAAATTGTGGAGACGCCTAGTCCAGACATTTCGGCGATGGTATAGAAATAATCTCCTCGGCTTAGTCTATACAGACAAATAGCAAGCCTCAGCGCTGGTGATATCGGTTCTTCCGTCACAGTTTGCCGAATAAGGAAGGGTTCAATACGTCTCAGGATGAAATTAAATGTCCCCCTAGATACTCTGAAGGTTTTTTTTAATCTTGCGTCTGAATAGATGTTGCAAACATTTTGCCACCAGCCAGAATTTCTTTTTAGCCGACGACACGAACGAACTGGACGAGGAACTGTGACGTTCCTATGGGAAATAAGCAATAATACAAGGCAAGCCAAATTCAAAACTCGTCTTCTCCTGGCAGCAAGGTTGTTTAATGCCAACTGCATCTTAAGTCGCCTTTTTCTACCCTCCTTGATCGCATTTGCAAGAAAAACAAGCTCTTCATTTCCAGCATTTGTATTTGCCACATTTTTTTCCGCCATTTTGGTAAGCAATAACCGCTGACCGCAGTAGAGTCATGTTCAGTTTCTCAATTAAGTTCGACATATTTAGGTTCGACGTTTGAATCAACTGCCGAACCTAATTATTCGAGTCGACCCGAATTGCTATTAGGTTCGGCACATGTAAAGTTCGACGTTTGAACCGGGCCTAAATAAGAAAAACGAATAAATGAAGTTGTGAATCTAATCAGATCTCTTGAGGGAAAATATGATCAATAAAACCTTTCACTCCCAAGACCTTATTAGTAATTCTCTTTGCTGTCTGCTATACAATTCTTATGATGTTAGTTCGAAGAATTCGGTTTTGGATGAACTACCAATCCCCTATCTAATACTTTTTTTCACCGTCATTACTTGTCTCCTTGATATTATATCGATCATATAAGAACAGGTTCTGTCTCGGTCACTCATTAGTTCTTATGAACCGAGCGGGAGGTCAGTATGGGAGAATCTTGACCGAGGTCTCCAGTACACACCGAACGCAGTGAGGTCTGTATCAGCGACCGAGGTCAAGATTCTCCCATACAGAACGACCTAGCTCGGTTAATAATATGTTTATTATATGGCTGTGTCTTATATGCCAGTTTTTTATGTTGTTTGTACCCTTTTTTTCTAGACCGGTCTAGATGCCGATCTAGATGGGAAAATCTAGACCGCTTTCAATATTGATTTCAGCCGATCAAATTCGTGAATTCGTTAGTTCCCAGTCCTTGTGAGACACAGCCATATAACAATGAGAGTTAAAGGGGTAAAATCAACTCATTTCTATCTTCAAATCAAAGCAAGGTAAGATGACAAGAACGTATATATGATTTAAATCTCCGCTCGTTGTGAAGGAAATATAAAGGGAGGGGTCAGTCGACGCTAACAGAGTTTACAAGGGGGGACTATAGAAATTAACTGCAAATAAAGGAGAATTTTAAGAAATCTATAGAGCCTTAGGAAATGATAAAATAGTTTTTCTGTTGCTAAAATCCTCTGTCCCGACCCTTCCCTTCCCCCTGGACGATATGATGATGACTGGAACCTCGTACTCCTGTGTCGTCTTCAACAGAGGGTTCGCCTTGTCGTCGCTCTTCACGCAATAGGCCATTTTACAGTTCTGTACTTAGTTGCCAAGCCTTTGATTCAGAGTGAGGCTTAAGGTGACCTTGTTGTGATAGAGACCAGTATCTAGTTAGCATGATAACAAAATGATTTACATTTGAAAAGCAGCAAGGTTTGTATCATAACAAAGTCACCTCTAGCCTCACTCCTGTTCAAAGGCTTTGCAACCAAGCACACAACTGTAAAAGGGACTATTGTTGTTCTTTGCGCTTTACTTTATGGATCTCAGGACTGAGTTGTCTTGGGCGACATTTTATTCATTACAATTGATTAAAGGCAGTTAATATATGAAATAAAACAAAAATAGAAAAAAATCGGACCAATATTAAAAGGGCGCGACTGAACGATATATCGCAAGCTCAACAGTGTAGGCATGCACAGTCATGACAAGATTTCGTGCAATTTCTGGTTCCCAGGCGGTGTCGTCTTATTTTGCGATTTTTCTATCGTATATGATTAGAGAAGCGTGAAAGACTTGTTGAAGATCGTCAAAACAATACAAAATGGTAAGAACGTGTTTATCTTTCCTTCAAATTTCGTTGCTGTTGATTAAATAGGAGTCATTTAACTGCTTGAAACTTTAATAAATACTGCAGATATCTCTTTTCTGAGAAGTATACACTGATTGTTTTCATTCCTACGAGTGCTAAAAGAACTCAATACATAATCAATTGAGTTGAGTGGGATGTGGAACAAAGAGGCTGAAGAGAATATTTTCGCGGGCTACAAAAGTGGGAAACATTTCTGTTTCACTACATACTATTTGGCTAAGTCAGTTAGTCCCTAAGGTAACCTTTCGTTTTTGCTATTTTCCGCTTTAATCAGAGAACTGTGCGCAATAATAAAAGAAGCATAAGGAAATCTTGGACAAAGTTGTAGGGAGAGTGTAATGCGGGGTATTTTTACCCACTCATAGCGCAAAGGGAAGGTGTAATGAGTGATCAGGAGCGACCAGAACGTGCGGGCGAGACGACACAGGTGCACGAGCCTAATGGAGCTTTCTCCTCCTGTGTCTGCTCTCATACACGCGTGTTGGTCGCGCGCGATTTTACTGATGCTTGGAGGGGAAGGGAGGGGCTTATATATCAGTTAAGCTGATATAAAAATTTATTAAAGGAAGGGGGTGTAACGTATTGTCTTCATTCACTACAAATAATGCGAAAGTACTTGTGAAAGTTAGGAATATTTCCTCCTCCATCTTTTCAGGTTTCACAATACAGATTACCTTTTTCAGACCAGCATAATTTTTGAAAATTTCTACGTTCATTTACTCAGCGGACACGAAGTCCTTGTATCATTTCTTTATGAACTATTGCTTGGGATCTGTCTCATTTCCTAACTATTTCTTGTAGCTTTTAAGAAGCGAAGTGTGTGGTAGCTCGTGATGGCTTTGTCATGCCTGTATCTGCGTTAGTTCTCAGCCACCACCTCTTCGTAAAGCCAATCTATTTCGTCTTTGAAAGTCTTGTGTATCTCTGAACGCTTGGCCTTGAAGGTGGGTGTAAGAAGTCCGTTTTCAATGCTAAACATGTCGGGATGAAGATAGATTTTCTTGACCTTTGAAATAAAGGATGTTACAGTAATATATTTTAGTTTTTAACACATGAATTTTATAATTTTTTTTCCATGTTCTCAAAATTGAAAGATTTTTATTTGGTACAACGAAGTTTGTTGGTAACCAAGGAAACTAAAAGGTCATTACCGTGTAAAGGGAAAATTAAAGAAAATTCATCCCAAGTTAAGCTGTCTTATGTACAAAAGCACTTCAAAATGGACTCCTTTCATTTAAAATTGGCATTCCCCGTATCTATCAGACATCATTGTATGTGACTAAGTAACGACATGTTGTACCCCCCTACCCTGTTCCAATAAATTCAGGTCTCCTTTTCTTCCCTTAGCCAAGATGTCTTCGAATATAACTTTTTTAATAATCTGAAAAAGGAAAGTCAAAGTCATGTGCTCGGTTAAATACACTTGCAAATAAGAAAAATGCTAGCTTTTAATGTTTTGATTATTATTGTATATTCAGGTGGTGGGGGAGGGCTAGGCCTTTATAGACTACGCTAGCATAAGTTTTGGCATGATTTGAGCGAACTGGCATAATTTCTGCCAGGTAGCAATGCTAGCCAGCATAATTCGCATATTTTGATAATTATCGGATCCTTTTTCATGCTACAATTTGATCATTGTTCATATCTACTCCCAAGCACTTTGTGACATTATTTGATGTTTTAAGTTTTAGTTCAAGTAGTAGCATTTGTAGTTCACTTTGAATCACTGAGCGGCGTCTGAAACGGTCTGAGCCCGGGTCTGAGGTGCACCGGAACCGTAAGTTACATGTTGGTCCCAGTACCTCTCATCAGGCAAGGCTACCAATTGCAAAATGGCGTCGGCCATGCCTGATCCGATCCATGCCAGACCGAAACGGCTTCTAATTAAAAAATGTATTTTTTGGACTTATTTGCAATTTTTTCAAACAACATAGTTTTAAAGAGGGCATAATTTGAAAAAAAGAGCATAATTTTAGCATGATTTCGCCAAAAAAAGCAATGCTACTAGTATAATATGCTACTTTTACTAGCATAATCTATAAAGGCCTAGGAGGAAGAGGTTGAAAAAAGTGAAAAATGAACTTATCTTTCAGCCATGGGAGGCTAAAAAAATAGAGAGAAAAAATAAAACAAGAAAGAAAAGCAAAAAATAGTTAGATGAAAAAGTAATGATATCTGGAGAAAATCAATTGGTGTTTGACCCCATTCGACTGGCTACAACCATGTTAACCTGTGGCTAGTTCAACTTGAGCTTGTACGGGGAAGCCTGGGGATAATATTACGGGTCTTACTTGTTTACACTTCACACAGAAGCTCTCACCTCTCAGGACCCCTCACCTTTAACCCCTCGCCCCCAACTCCTTTTTAAAGTATTTTTTACCTCATCTTGACAAAGCTGTTTCACATCTCCCTCGACTCCAGTTTTTTCGGCCCTGGGGCCCGTTTCTCGAAAGTCCAGGTAAAATAACGGACCCGAAGCCATGTTTTAAATTCAAAATTTTAAAGGATAAGAAAGCAAGTTCGGGCACCCAAACCAGTCCTTTTTGTTTCTTTAACTAATAGCTTTGTTTTATCATTTTCAAAACGTTTTAAATCCACATCTTGAATGAAAACAGAACAGCTTTACGGGCCCGTTAAGTTACCGGGACTTTCGAGAAACGGGCCCCAGGCCTCTAAGACTTCGGCTTCCGGTACGATAATAGCAACTAAGAAGGACTGGAAAGGGAGAATGTGTTAATCCAAGCTGCTAAATAATTTCAATGCTTAAAATGTTATCCAAACAAACCTTAAAGCTGTCTCCAATGACAAAAGCTTGCGCGAAAAACGGACTGCGTAGATAAACATTCTGGATTTTCTCCGGGGCAATGTACTCTCCCTGTTCCAGAAACAAAAAAAATTGCCTTTGTAAATGAAAGAAAAAAATAAATAATAAATAAATTAATAAATAAGTAAAAAAGAAAAAGAAGTGCCACACGAGGTTGAGACTGAGAAAATACCTGAGTTTCTTGAGAGGTATCGAACCCAAACCTTCGCGAATTCGGATTTCGCGTTCTGACACATAATTTGTTAGCTACATGGTATTGAATGGTGAATTTCAAATGGTCAATTAAGTTCAACTGAACATATTTCCTTATTGGACAGCCGAACAAAAAATATCATTCTTTCTTATACTGTTGCGCTTCACAAGTGTTGGAAGGAAATCCATTCAAAAGAACAACACAGAGATGCCAACCTCTGGAAATTGGACTGAGATCTTACAACCGCTTCTAAGACATTTAGAAAGCTGTAACGGAATACAAAAAAAGGGAAAACAATGTTTGTATGGCAATGATATGCAGCGACAAAAATATAGTATTCTTACCTGGGAAAGCTTAGAAATGTTTTTCTTTCTATCAATGATTTTCAAAGTTCCATTCTGCAAAATAGGGCAGTTTGCCTTTAGCCTTGATAAAAACATGGGGATGCCACGCATGCAAGAGTTGTTGAACCAACTGATGTTTCATTTTTTATAAAAGAAAAACAGTTTTAACTTTCAAAAGATTTCAACGAAAATATCGTTAAATGGAGAGCTAATTGAAAAAAAGAAAACCCTTCCCATTCATCTGGAATAAACTCAGTGTCTTGTGGTCTATTGTCACTAGTTTCTTAATACTTTTAGGAACTGTATTCATTAGTCTCATTTGCAGCCGATGTTTGGTCTCGTCACGCAACACACTTTCTTCGTCCCATTACGTGACGAGGGCAAACAACGGCTGCGCGAACGTAAAAAAAAAATGAGCCCAAGAGGGGTATGTTTAGGGTCTTGCTCATATAATTAGTGCAGCCCCTCAGGGATGAGGTGAGATTTGCCTCGCGCCTATAACCTTTAGATAGACACATGCTGTTGATTCTCATTCTAAAGTTGGCTTCTTCAGTTTACAAAGCAACTAAGCGGTTCAAAGAGTCGTGGTAAGTACGATAATGAATTTTTCATGAATGTGCTGATGGGCTAATGCGACATCCCACTAATTTTATGATACATATTTAAACGCCTTTATGACTAGAGCTGATCTTACATAAACCATTTCTGCTTTGATTCACATACTGACACATCATTAATTGCTCTAGAAGGACGTCGCTCTGAATACATTCCCTCTATATTTTGAAGATTTTTCGTTTCTCAAGAAGAACAAATCTCGTGCGCATTAAAATCAGTACCTCTGCCGTGTTGAGTCAAATGATTCAAGTTCGTTTCATTCATCATATTTACCAGCGCTTGGACAACATTCAAACGCCAGTGGAAATCTTCTCAAATGGACGTGCCTAATCTGTGCACGAAAAAACGTCCTTAGAAGTTTACAATGTTAAATGTACACATTGCGTCACGCGCACGGTCCTTTATTTTCGGCAAAACGAATGTTCAGATTGAGAAAGACGGAAACCATTGTTGGTGCTCACAATGTAAGAATGAGTAAGATAGGGAAATTCGAAATTGAAATTTATTTTTGATGAAAATGTTCATCGCACTAGCAGGGATTCTTCTTCCTACAAAATCTCCGTTTGGTCACGTCTCATGTCTCATAGCTTTAACCGTCCTGAATATCTTAAGGTTCTTCAGTGTTGGCGGTAACGCAGAGTATGTACAAATCGCACAATATTGATACATTTCAAATGAATTCAAGGCGGGAAAACCTATTCTTATTTACATAGGTTTATTTTGTGCGCTTAGGAAAGATGGAGAGTGATCATGATTGATATTCAGGTTCTTAAACGACAGTTTCTGCTCTTAACAAATCGAACTTTAATCTTTGCAATTAATATCTGTTTTTCCCTTTTCGGTTTATCAGTTTGTTTACTTATTTTTCACACGTATCAAGTTTTCACGTCATTCTTACAATAGTTATTTGCATTTATGTTTGTTTTGCAGAGAAAGTTCCATTTCAGTTTCTCACTTTTGGTTTCATTAGTCATACGACAAGAATATCAAACAAGACATGCTTCATTTTTAAAAGGTTAGTGGTCAAAATATAAATTTAGAAAGAATATTTTCCCGCTTTATAAAAGTATAATATTTTGGACTTAACATTCAGTGGCAGAAGATTAAAGAAATAATCTTAGATTTTGGCAAAGATTTGTTACTAAGATTTGCCTTAAGCTTATCATTATTTTCAAAATAAAATGATTAACTCAATCATAGGCCTTCAAGTTCAGTGATTTAATTAATAGCCTTCTTTCTAAATGTTCCAAATGTCACTGTAGATATTTTTAGAGAATGAAGTGTTGTGTCCAATTGACACCGTCAAGCTGATAAGTTTCTTTATTCTCCCAAACGGTTGGTTGAAGAATATATTGATACTGTAAAAAGAAATTGCACGTTAAACAATTCTTAAGTGTGCGAGGCTGGCAGTGAAAGAGTATAAGCAGCCACACGATGTATGAATGGGAAATTTTATGTAAGAAAAACAAAGATGTTATGTTTTTAATGCAATCACGAGGAAGTTGAAAAGAACTTAGTTGTGTTTTAGGTTTTTGTGATGAATTAAGCTGTTACTCTTTTTTTTCGCACAGATAGTTTTTGCAGGAAAAGCGTTATTTCAGTTTCTTACTCTTGGCTTCCTCAGTCATAGGATCAGAATACTAAACAAGACACACTTCCTTGTTCAAGGGTAAGCAGCAAAAATAACGAAAAAGTTAGCTTGAATTCTTTTCACCTTAACAAAAAAAGAAGGAAAAAAAAAACTGTCGTCGCCACCTAAAATCCAAAACTGAAATCAAATTCAAGAACAGCAAATTAGTTCTGATGTTAAAAGGAGCCAGACACAATATTTTTCAGTAATCACCGTGAGCGAAACGGAAAGTCGTGTGGATACATCTCAGACCAAGAAACTATCAACTGCGGTTTAAAAACTCGTCGCAGACATTTTGTGAGATTTTTTAACTGATTAAACTCAGCACTTTGCTGTCACACGAGCTGCTTGCATTACGGCTTTCGGTCTCACCACTCAAACAATTAGGACTATAAACAACGCGTGTTTATTTTTAAAAACGTAAGCTACTGAAAACTAAATTAACTAATAATTATTCTTTCCTCGATTTCTGTTTTAAATATATATTTCGTCTTAAAATTTGAGGAGATTCAGTGAAAGAGGAGTTTTAATTCCAAAAAGTCTATTATTAGTTGTGGAGACCTTCCAAATTTGAATCAATTTTTGATTTGATAGCAAAACACTTCAACCCTTTGAATTTATGATCTTATCAGGAATTCTTTCCTCTTGCTCCTCCACATTATCTTGTTAGTCAGTGGGGAGAATTTGGTGTTGCTTCAAGAAAATACCCTCAGCTGATGTGTATTCTTGCCGCCTGTTCACTGAATAATTTGTTCATTTTGGAAAGAGAAGCAACATGTACCTCACTTCAATTTGTAACTCGAAGGTTTTAAGAAATCGGACAAAGGGCATTTGTAAACCACCAGACTTATATCAATGATACGCGAGCTCCACTTTGTATTAAGATATCTGTAAAAAAGGCGAACTGAAATGCAACTTCCATACCTCCAAGGTTTTTATAATGATTAGTCTTTACCGATGATTTTCACATTTGAACTCTTTGCATTCTTCGTTGCTTTGCAGAGTAAATTTGGAACCAGTCTCTTGATTTTGGTCTCCTACCTAACCAGATATCTTTTTTTTATTTTTTATAAAGGTGAGCTACTAGATATTTATTTCAGAAGAAATAATGCGCTAAAACGTTTAGGATTGAAACTTGCTAATAATGAGATAACGCCTTCTGAATTACTCTCACCACTTGATTACTGTATGATATATCGATATCGTAAGGAGAAGCTACATGTTCATCACTTCTGTGATGATGGAAAATAAGCAGATCCCATATGTTGTTTAACGAATCCTATGGGCAACCTAACAAACCATTTTTCTTCCATCTTATATTTGTTTTTATTATTTGGTGATTTCTTATTATCAACAGCGTGAGTAAAACTTTCTTAAACTAACGATTTACGTCTGTTTGTCTAAGACAGTCTCATTACATTTTCTTACTTTTGTTTTCATTAAGCACACCATCAGGATCTGAATAAAAAAAAAGGCATGTTCTGCTTCTGAAGGTGAGCTGTTTTTTTCTTTTTTTTAATTTTGACATTTTCATGACTTCTTAGTTCCATTCTCTACGAATGACACTGATCTCATTATTTCACCAAACAAAAAATTTCGAGAACTTAGTATATGAGTTGTCGAAGTAACGCGAATGTGATTGAATGAAATGAAAAGATTTTCCTTCGTATCAAAACCAAACCGTTTTATGGCAAGTGAGTGCTTGAAACACTGTGTAAAATCTTCGATCTTTGCCCAGTTATATGCTTCATTACCATCATAATCTTTTTAGTTTTGAAAATAACCGTTGAGTACTCATTGTAAACATTTCGATGTTCTAATTTCATACATCTCTAATTAATAAAGCGAGTTTCTGAAACTGACAAATCTTTATCTGCATGGAACACACAGTCAGAAATGCCATCACAAATCTATTCATTTGGACACAGTTTAATGGTTTCACACTTCGTCTTGTTGTAGAATGTAACTTTTCTTCGTTGGATTTCTTTCTATTAAATTTTTCACCGGTCATGTATGATTTCGGGAGGCGGATCACGCCTCACACTGGTTCATAAATTCACAAATCACGCGCGCCATTCTATAAAATTCAAGTGTCGCAAATTAATTTTGGCCTTAATCACGCGTCACTTGTACACCACTCACCATACCAGCTCCTTTTGAAAGTCTGTTTTACAGCTTGTGTTTGATACTGCTAAGGAGTACATAAATATCAAACATAATTGAAAGTTTTGCGTGACTATAAAGACCGGTTATTTACACTAGGTCTCACCCAAACTGCGGCTTTACGCAAGCAGCAGGCCCCAGGGTGACGGAAATGAGACCAAATAGTCTACTAGGTTCCAGAACTTCGTTTTGTTTTACTACGAACAACGTCTCCTTCTCCTTCTCTCTCTCTCTCTCTCTCTCTCTCTCTCTCTCTCTCTCTCTCTCTCTCTCTCTCTCTCTCCTCTCTCTCTCTCTCTCTCTTTCTCGCTCTCTTCTCTCTCTCTCCCCCTCTCCACTCCCCTCTGTTGTTTTATTGTTCAAATCATATCTCACCTATCGCAAATTAACCGGATGTCAAATTCATATTAATCAATCTCTGACACACTCCCCTGTTTTTCTCCAACTGAGAAAAACATTAGAATTGCACACTCGATGAATTTGAAATTCAATAAACAAAACAGTTCAGTGTTCCTAGATATCTTTAGTGGTCATCAGCGTTCGCGTCTCAAATGCGATAGCGTCCGGCTACTACTGCATCCCTTTTGGGCTGAATGTTGGGGCTTCAGGATTGAGTTATAGGGGAGCCTGTACATTCTTCCCATCACAGGACAGTTCCAATGGATAGATGTGCTGTAGGGTTCGTTCGGATGTTCCTTTCCCGCTCGAAGTTTTTCAGCTCGAACGATTCCGTCTCGTCCCAAAATCAGATCTTCCACGATTCGAATTTTCCTTTTGTTGCGATATCGTTCCTCGTGCTTGATGATGACCGCTTCCCCTTTTGCTAAGGATGTATTTCACCTCTTGTGCTTCATTTGGTATCGTTCGCTTTCCTTGTATAACGATTCGGTTGTCCATCTGGACCACAAAGCCTGCTTGCAATTTTGCAGATTCTTAGCTCTCATGCACGGATCAATTTATCTTGGCTGTTGTGGTTCCAGTTCTGGTAGTCTATTTGATCGGAGAAATAACAACGAGTTAGGGGTTAGCACCGGTAACTGTTGTCGCCTTCAAAATAACTGAAAGGGCGGTTGTTCAAAGCAAACTCCACATTTAGGACGACTTCACATAGTTCTGTCCGGGTCAGCTTTCCGCTTCCGATCGATCTTCTTGATTACAGCTATTTTCACACGTCCAATGACGTGCTCGAACTGTCCTCCCCACTAAGCGGCGTGGCTAAGGTTGAATTGCCACTTGATGTTGATATGTGCCAGGTAGTCTTGTACCTTCTCGTCACGCATAACTTGTTTGAGCCACTTCTCGTTGCCGACAAAGGTTTTTCCATGGTCGGAATATCTTCTCTGGACGAACGCGGTGCGCCATTTTAAACTCCTAAGGTATTCACTGTTCTCTAAGTTTGGTAGGAGTTCCAGGAATAATTTACTTGTTAGACTGCATCTATACAATGTAAGATTGGCCTTTCCTTATATTTTGGGTCTGTACTTTATGGATCATGCAAAATCAACCCCGATAACTTTAAATAGGGTGCCCCTCTTTGTACAGTTTGTAGGATGGAGTTCCAGAGGGCGGTGTTGCCAGTGCCATAGCCTGGCCATACAGGGGCGTAGCCAGGATGTTTCAAAGGGGGAGGGGGGGAGGGTCACAGAGGCTACTCACCATCTACACCGCTGCTCTCCCGCGTATATCAGCGGGCTCAGTCGTATTATCGCGGCATGAAAACTCATATCAATGACTTTTACGGCCAAGATATTGTCATGGCATTTTCGCCACCTGAATATTGTAGGTTGTTTGCTCTAAAGAAGACCTAACAAGGTGGGGTCATGAGCACTCCAGGACCCCCCCTGGCTACGCCCTTGCCATAAATTCTTCCTCTACTGCCCAATATCCTGTCTTGATTTCTCTCAAATTTACTTGTAAACGATCTTCTCGAAATTTCCTGCACCAATTTGCTGGCTGTTGAGCTCCCTTGATCCCGAACATTGTCTCCTCCTCTATTTCTTCAGTTGTGAGGGGACATACAAATCTCTGTTTCCGGGCGGTTCTTGTGTTGTGGAGGAATCTCACGATCCAGGCATTTACTCGCAACAAACGCCACAGTTTGTGCCTCTCGAGCAGCTCATCTAAAGGTGTTGTTGCTCTCTGTTTTCCCTACCGCCAGAGCAAACAACTCGCGCGTTTGTTTTACTTCTTCCGCTTTTGATTATTGAGGTGATGTTGCATTAGGTCTGGCGACTATTTCTGGGGTTGGGATAGCCAGCTTGGTCCCCGGCACCAAAGAGTTCCCAATCTGCTCACATCCCCTCCCCGGCTCCCTACGTCCTCTGGATTCTCTTGTGTTGGTACTTACCTCCAGTTGATTTGTTTTTCTTGGATCTTCCTCACTTGATTTCCGACGAATTGTTTGTACTCGCCGTTTCCACGGATACAAGCTGATCTAGCGCTGAGCTTTTGTGCTATCCAGCTAACCATAAAGTCTTCTAAGGGAAAAACCCTCTAGTTTACCAGTCATATGTCCAGCCACTAGTTCTAATCGGGGAATCGTGAGTCCTTTCTTCGCGAGCTGCAGAAACTGCAGCTGAGACTCCTTTCCCGCTTGCGTCTCCGAATGCGTGTAAGTCGGTCGTTAGGTTTTCTCTTCATATTTCACTACGTTTCTTCGCGCATTTACGTGCTCTGGAAGACCCTGCTCCCATTTCCGCTATTTTACTTGTCAGTCACAAAGTAAAGGTGCTATTCAACGCGATTAGTATGTCACAGGCGTCTGTGTAGAGCATTTCTCCAGAGAGGGTTACGGGTGAAGCTAGTCTGAGTGTATCTTAAAATGTTGCGACTTTTCATTTGATGTCCCTTTTTGTCAGATCAGCCGTTGAGGTCGGAGAGTTGACCTAAGTTTCATCCTTGTCTTTTTCCCATTTAGGGTACCCAGTTGTTGTTTAGCGTAACTCTGACTTTCTTCATCTGAGGTCATAGTTTCGACGTCCAAATCCAGATTATTGGATTCCCACTTTTGCAGTTCCGAGGTCGTCTGACCAAAGATTTTTGTGGCGGTAATCTTGATTTCTACCGCTTGTTTTCTTGTCTCCCCGCCACTGATCCAATCATCTATTTACATACTGCGCTTTACCTCCTCTACTAGTTCCGGGTTCACCATTTTTTATTGCTGTAGGTGTTGTTTTATAATTGCAGCGAGGAGGAAAACATAAGGTGCTAAACCAAAGAGTACTAGAGGGAGTCGCAAGGTTTCTATATGCTTGCTTGCCAGATCTTTTAACCAATGAAACTTAAAACATCTCGGTCTTCTCTTTGGACGCGAATTTGCAAAAATACTTGCTTTAAATCACCGGCTAATGCCATGGGATAGAACCTATTTCATATAAACACCTTCCAAACGTGGTTCTGTAGCGGAGGGCCGATTTCTAGTCACTCGTTGAATGAGGGAACACTTGCATTTGCCCTTGCGGAGGCATCATAGACAAACTCAGCGTTCTCACGCACGGCCGCTTTATGAGGACTGTAGAACTGTCGTCCGTCCCTTACTACCTCGTCGGCGCGTTCTACGAACCCTTGACGCAGTTGACTCTGAATAATGTCGTTATACCTTTCACCCTCACTTTGTCTCCGTTACTTCTGCACAAGATTTTTGATACGTTTCAAGCTCTCTGTGTGATTGTTCCGTAGGGGAGGATGATTCCCTTTCAATGGTACACCTGTCTTGTACCAGACTTCTCGACTCATGGTTAGCTGTTCTTTGAACTCTTCGCAAACGGCTTCGTGGTCTCCACTTGGTTTTTCCTCTAGCCCCAGGGCGTCTAGCTTGCACAATTCTTCGTAATTGATTACGGAGGTCTGCGTTGAGAACATGTTACTGAGATCAAACCTCGTTCAGGAGACATGACTGTCCAGCGTAGCTTCATATATTCTGCTACTGGTTCTACCAGGTGCTCAACTCTTGGTCTTGTTCCTGTTTCGATCTTAGCGTATTCTTTTGTTCCAAGGATCAGATCAACTGGCCCCATCGCCCTCTCGTTGTTGTTATCATTTGTGGTCATGCCCCTCAAATGAGAAAATTGCGCCACTATATCTGTGCATCTTAGGTTTTCCGATGGCAACAACTCTATATGGTCGACTTTGCTTAGCTCGGCTTCTAAGGTGAATTTTCCGTCTACGCTTCCAGTTTGTTGGCCACAGATATCTTGTTTTGTTTGAAGTAACAAACATCACTTCAATGCGCATGAATTGTTGACGGATGTGACGCATATGTTAACAGTTCAGAAGCGTTGATGAGGCGTAGGAACTTCTGGCTCCCGTATCCAACAATGCTCGATACTTAAAACCATTCATGTCATCTGTGACCATGTTATACACCATTTCATTTCCTTCTACGCTTGTTGTGGTCAAATTACATCTAGAACGGTAACCATGCTTCACAAGTCCCATTAACCTCTCTGATATGTGGTTTCAGTGGCATTGTTGTCCTTTGTTCGTCCTTATTAGCCCTCTTGACGGGTTGTTACTTTACCTTAGCCTCTTCCAGTTGTCGTTGGAGTTCTTACTTCATCTCCATTTGCTCTCTTTTCAATTTAAGCTCATCTTCACGAGCACGGGCTTTCCTCTCTTCTTGGTCCTTTTGCTCTCGATGTTCGATATCTTCATTTGCTTCTACTAGCCATTTCTCCGGTCACAAAGTTTCACGGTCAGCCTCGGCGATCGGTTCTTCAATGCTAGGACTCCATTTTCCAACCTTTTCTGCGCCTTTGCTGGCGCCGAACATAGCCTCTGCTCGACTCTTAGCTTGAGGACGTCTTCTTCTTTTACTA
>NC_142520.1:36454877-36472377 GCF_964205215.1 Stylophora pistillata
ATATCGCCAAAACCTCCGATATCTCGTAGATTTATCGTTGTGAGGTGTCGATAAAATAAACGGCGAACAAAGAACAAAACGCGATATTCGACGATGATCGTTTGCATTACTTTTGCACAGTACTGTAAGTTTAATGCAAATATAACACGATTCGTGAATGAACCTCTTTTTTATTGGTAAAAGTCTCTTGATAGCTGTGTTCAAATCTGCTACACGAGTATCTGAATTCAACCCAACTCATTGACTTGGGATTGGATTGAATAAAAAAGTGAAAAAGGAAGAAAACAACCACCTCCCTAAAAAAGCTTAAGGACTCCAACATATGTCAGTTTTTATTTTTACAGTTTTTAAGTTTTCTTCTTTTTTTTTTTATTCTTTACCACGACAAAAAACAGGAAAGAATCGTAATGAGTGACGCATCAGAAATCCTAAAATCAGTCCACATAGGTTTAGATGTCACCATATTTCTTCTCAACACTGATCGTGGCCCACAAGCGACCAAGCTATGCAATGAATGTGCGATTCTACTTCAAAACCTTGATTCTGGTATTCACCTTGATATCACCGATGCACTATTCAATGCGTACTACGCCATCTCGGCTTGTATCAAATGCGCAGAAAGAAATGCCAAGAAACTTCTTTGCAAGTTCCACCTCGCTGGAAGACTAACCATACAACTGGGTGACAAATATGAAGCACAGAGACGGTTTGTAGAAGCAAAGCAACTCTTCAAAAGCGTACTTACCATCAGGCAAATGATATGCTGCAAGAGTAGAGAACTAGTGGTTCACGATAGACTTGGAAATGTATGTTTCAGCCTCAGGGAAATGCAGAAGGCAAAAAAATACCACCAGAAAGCACTTGCCATCGCGATAGAAATTGGCGACAGACAAGAAGAAATCACAATAAACAAAACCCTCGGGTTTGTGTTTTATTCCCTTTGCGAATATCAGAAGGCTAAAGAATATCAAGAGAAAGCACTTGCCATCGCGATAGAAATTGGCGACAGAAAAGGAGAAGGAAGAATAAACTCGGACCTCGGATCTGTGTTCTATTCTCTTGGCGAATATCAGAAGGCTAAAGAATATCAAAAGAAAGCACTTGCCATCGCGATAGAAGTTGGCGACAGACAACAAGAAGGAAGAATAAATGGGAACCATGGAACTGTGCTTTCTTGCCTTGGCGAATATCGGAAGGCTAAAGAACATGAAGAGAAAGCACTTGCCATCGCGCTAGAAACTGGCAACAGACAAGACGAAGGAAGAACGTACGAGATACTCGGATCTTTGTTTACAAACCTTGGCGAATATCAGCAGGCTAAGGAATATCAAGAGAAATCACTTGCCATTGCGATAGAAACTGGCCACAGACAAACAGAAGGAGAAGCGTACGCGAGCCTAGGAAATGTGTTTGGTTTACTTGGCGAACGTCAGAAGGCTTTAGAATATCAAGAGAAAGCACTTGCCATCGCGATAGAGATTGGCAACAGAAAAGCAGAAGGAAAGGGGTACTTTGGCCTTGGATCTCTGTTTTCTTCCCTTGGCGAAAATCAGAATGCCAAAGAATACTACGAGAAATCACTTGCCATTGCGATAAAAATTGGCGACAGACAAGGAGAAGGAAGAACATACGGGAACCTCGGAGCTGTGTTATATTCCCTTAGCGAATATCAGAAGGCTAAAGAATATCAAGAGAAAGCACTTGCTATCGCTATAGAGATTGGCGACAAATATGCAGAAGGTGTGAGATACGGGGACCTCGGATGTTTGTTTTCTTCCCTTGGCGAACATCAGAAGGCTAACGAATATCACTTGAAAGCACTTGCCATCGCGATAGAAATTGGCAGTAGAGCAAGAGAATGTCGCGAATACGATAGTCTTGGATCTAATTATTTTAGCCTTGGAAAAAATCTGCCAGCTAAAGAATATTTTGAAAAAGCAGTCGACGTCAGTATAGCAATTGGTCACCGAGAGTTAGAAGCTTCTGCTCTTACCGGTTTAGCAAGTGTTTTTGCTTCTGTCAATGAAAATCTGAAAGCCAAAGAACATTGTGAGAAGGCGCTTACCATCAGCAGAGAATGTGAAGATAGAGATCTCGAAGCAAAAATTTACATGACCCTTGGCAATATATACCCCTCGCTTCATGAATGTGGTAAGGCAGAAGATTGTTTGAAGAAAGCTTACTCTATAAGCAGTCAAACTGGAAACAAATTAGAGGAGTTTAAAAGCCTTCTCGAAATTACACTGCTCAAGGTATCGCATTCACAGGTTGCGGAGGCAAAGGATTATCTCATTCAATGTATTGGAAAATACGAGCAAATCAGAACTTCCCTGGAAGGAAAGAGTGAATTTAAAATTTCTTTGTTGGAGGAACACGGTACTTTTCCCTACAAGTTACTCAGTCGCTTGCTTTGCGATACTGAACAATTTCAAGATGCTCTCTACGTTGAGGAACTGGGACGAGCAAGAGTCCTCGCAGAATTAATGGCAGACAAGTACTCCGTGGAAAGCCACATCTCAGCTAATCCAAACACATGGTTCGGGATTGAAAACGTCGTAAAAAGAGAAACTAACTGTGTTTTTCTGTATATTTCGAACGAAGAGCGGCAAGTTCTTCTCTGGGTATTGAAAGCAAATGGAGACACTTTCTTTCGAAAATCAAACAAAGTAGAAGTAAACACTCTTATTGCTGAGGAAGTTTGCGATGTGGATGGAATTTTCAAAAAGAGCGCCGCTGGCTTTGGCGTTTTACCCAAAGCCAACTGCGAAGATCGATCTTTGGATGACAACGTGACGACACCTCCTCATGGAAAGAGCAGAACAAATTTACGAGGTGAACAAACCAAAGATACGGAAAGAATTCACCATTTGTGCTACGAATGGATCGTCGCACCTGTGGCAGATTTACTTACAGGGCCTGAAATAATCATTGTCCCGGATCGTTTTTCGTACCGAGTCCCATTTGCTGCCTTGCGTGATAAACCTGCCGGAAAGTATTTATCAGAGAAGTACAGACTACGCATCATCCCCTCTCTGACCACTCTCTGTCACATTCAAGAGTGTAGAGCAGACTATCACAGTCAAACTGACGCACTGATAGTGGGCGATCCTACGGTTGGCAAAGTGCATTACAATGGAAGTCTCACTGAGGTCACACCTTTGTTCTGTGCAAACAAGGAAGCAAAGATGATTGGTCAACTGCTGGACATTCCGCCTTTGTTAGGAAGGTACGCAACAAAGCAAGCGGTACTTCAAGCAATACCTTCAGTAAGTCTGATACATCTTGCCGCTCATGGAGATGCCGAAAGAGGAGAGATTGCACTCTCCCCACAAAGTACTGCCAACAGTATTCCACAAGAGAAAGACTACCTCTTGACTATGTCCGACATTCAAGCAGTTCAAGTGCGAGCTAAACTGGTTGTACTCAGCTGTTGTCACAGTGGACGTGGATTTGTTAAAAAGGAAGGAGTTATTGGAATCGCTCGAGCATTCTTAGCATCCGGTGCTCGTTCAGTGTTGGTAGCATCGTGGGCCATAGATGACGAAGCAACGGCGACCCTTATGAAGCATTTCTATAAACACCTTGTTCGTGGAGAAAGTGCCAGTGAATCTCTTCACCAGGCCACTCAATGGTTGAGAAGCAATGGCTTCCCCAAACCTTCCCAATGGGCTCCGTTCGTGCTGATGGGGGATAACGTGACATTTAATTTTATGAATAGAGGGTAAGTCTGATTATAGGGAGCAATTTTCTATATTAAACGGATTAGCTCGCTTAACGTTTTCTGTTGATCACATTATAGTCAGTCTTTGTTTGTTGGTTCGATTTTAACAAGTGCTTAGAGCCGGAAGATTTTGGTGAATCGCTTCCTAAACTGAATTCGCCTTGAAAAAAATGTTCTTTTCGTATGCAAATTTTCAGAAATAATTTCTCAAGGTTGATACGATGCTAGATGCCATGATGATGAAAGTAATCTGACGAACTAAGGCTAACTCTAAAAAAGTTAACTATTTTGTAAAGAAATCAATAATAATAATTAAACGATAATCTTGAAGCCGCTTTTGCACCTAGCATGGTATGTGTGACAATAATTTAGAGAGTTTGGATAATCATAGCCAATGACATTGAAGAGGAAAGTAATTCCTTTGATAAAAATGTTCTGTTTGATTTAAAGTTGAAAAAGTTACAAATTAAATTTATAATGTTCTTTTTCTAGGAAAGAAGAACTCAAAGAGGACAACAAAGACGCAAGGAAAGGAGCAGAGTGACGACTGATCCTCCACATAGATTCTTCTTCCTGCAGATTGACTTTAAATGGACACTAGTATTACTTTGCGTAGACATTTTAAATTTGTTTTAAAGTCAAGAAGTCGGCTTGTCTTGCTTATATAGACACGGTTGAATCGAAAGCGACCGACAATGAAACCTGCAATTCATCCGTTAGATCTTTTAAGTATATCAATAGAGAACTAAAATTAAATTGAGATAAAAAAATTGAAAACAGAAAAAAAACTTAATGTTTAGTAATGCGAAAATGTTGGCAAAGATTCGTCAAGATTCAAAGTCATTATTGATTTACACAATCATGATGTGGTTTTCAATTCTCCTGTTGCATGCAAACGTCATCATCAAAGAGTGAGTACTTTTCGCAGGCGCAAGAGATGGTAACATAACAAATTAAATGGAAGAGGAAACAAAAAGTGCGCGAAGTACTTCATAGTATTCTAAAAGTTAAAAGGAGAAGGGAGATCAATACACTCAAAAAAATGTATAACAAACAGATAAGAAAAAGAAACGGTATGCAAATTGTTTAGGTAAAACTAGGAGAAAACATTGCGCAAGGTACCAACGCAATGGTTTAACAGAAGAGTGCAAACCGCCTTCTCGTAGGATATTAACGCGACAATCGACCAGGATTTCGAAAAAAAAAGACCAGGGTGAGAGATTCTAACTTAAGAAACAAATATAAACAGGAAACAACGATGTAAATATTAACTTGGAAATAGCACAGAGAAGAGAAAAGGCATTTTGCAAGATTCAAACGAAAAATTCAATCAGAGAAGAGAACGTCCTATGCGCAAGATACAAAAAAAAAAGCAAAAAAAGAGAAAAGAAAAAAAACATTGCGCTCTATATTCGCAACGAACAAATGTAAAGAGAGAAATCAGTGGACTAAACAATAATGAAAAAGTCAATTGGAAAGAAAGTAAAAATTTATTGCGCGAAACACTGAAGTAAAAGTCAATCAGAAGAAGGGAAGAAACAGTGCATGAGATATACTGAAGAGTGATGTTTTGGATGGGTGGGTTTAGAGAAGCTTTTTTTCGATTTTGTAGAAGAGAAAGAGCATTGACTTTTAAAGTTTCAAACAAAAATGCCGCTCGATAGCGAGCAAAAAGACCCTCCAATTTATATAAAATAAACACAGACATATGTATTTCGTGATCCGTTTTCACTGTTGTCTGAACATTTTTAGGCGAATAAACTGCGTTAATGCCACGCTTACCGGTCTTCTTTGAAGCCGTGGTTTAGTCTCGTCACGCAACGCTCTCTTCCTTTGCGTGACGAGACCAAACAACGGCTGCTATCAAGACTTTGCTAGCTCATAATGGCGCTTCAGCTCAAGCGTTTTTAATGTGTACCCCAGAAAGCAAATCACCCAAAATTCCATTTTATTTCCAGGAGACCTTAACCAAAGATATTTCGCGGTCTACATTTTCAAATAAGTTAAAATACATTGAACGAAGAGCAACAATTATATATTGATGTAGTTCTTTGTGTGCGTCAATGTTGAGTTGATTCCATTACAACACCTTACGACACCCTAATTCAAAGGCACAATTGAGAAGAGGGACAATACCCTGACGCTCTGATAGATACAAATATGTCCCAATGCAGTGATTTGATTGGTGGGCGACTCATACCCTAATGCGGCGATCTGATTAATTGGTGCGAGATACGTAGCACTCAGTACGCTAACATAAAGTTAACTTTTTTTTCAAGAGAAAAATAAAATTAAAAAAGACTCGTCATTCGCTATATCCTTACGTATCATTCGTAACGCCGTCATGACGTCGTTGTTATCTCCTCGTTGCATTTAAGATAGACTTTGATAATAACGCAATTAAATGCGGATTTAACATCCAACTGAAAACTTGTTTACCTCCCGCAAGAGGTGTTTGAAACATTCCCCTTAGTTTCCACCCTCCTTTCGAACTTTTGATTTTGCAAAGGGATACAGAAGCTATATGAATTTCAAGCATGCGAATTTCTAAAACTTCAACTGGGATCGAACCAAGACTAGAAATAATCACCAACCGGAAGCCGTCCACCAATGTCACCAATGTATGGAGCCAGCCATCCTCGTAAATAGTTTCAGCAGTTTTGTTAGGATCGTGAAGGTAGCCTTTGAAGACATTGGGACCTTTAAGACAAATCTAGAAGAGTAAAATCCAATTGATTGGATTGCAGTTTAGCTGAATTGAAACAAATGGTTTCTGTTGCAATAGCGTAACCAATTTTTATATCTTAAGAAAAATGTTGCTATGTCCTTCTATCTTACCTCTCCCTGACCATCTTTAGCGTAGTATTCTTTCTCTTTCACATCGACAAGCTTAATAATGTTACAAGGAACTGAAGGACCAACATGTTCGGCTGCGAAAAGAAAACAAATACAATTAGTACAGGTAATACCGCGATTTCTAGTGCAATTTGGTGTTAATAAGCACGAGTAAATTTTTCAAAGACAATGATGTCTTTGAAACGTTTACGAGTGCTTTTTAACACTAAATTACACAAGAAAAATTTTTATTACTTATCAATAGTTTACATGAAAAAAGCATCATAGAAAGTCAAGAGAGACGAGATTTGAACTGTTCGGGTCCGGACCCGCACTGGGAGGATATCACGCCACCCCCAGTGAGACTGGACTTGCGATGGGACCACCCTACTAAGGACATTTTTGTTGCGTTAGTATTATGGGATATAGGAACATGTGCTTTTCGCTTGAAGTTAGCAGTCTTTTCGTTGGATTAAAAGAAGTGATTTAAACCGTTGTCGAAAGTTGAAGTTATTTAGTAGTCTGAACAAAACATTGACAGTTCGTGCGCGCTATTCGTAATTTGCACTCGTGTTACGTCTTTGCATTCGTTTTCAGCCGATGAGACGCGCGTAATGTTCTCATGTATATTATTAAGTATAGAACCATCGATGAGTCGGGTAGTGATAAGTCAGTTAGTTGGTTTGCTCGACCAGAAGTCAGTCATTTTGAGTATCAGGCATTCAGGTTGACGGCCAATCAACCAATTACGTTGAGAAGTCAGTCATTAAGTAAAACAATCAAACAGTTACTACGCCAGCTACTCAGTCGAAACGGGACAGTCAGTGACCAACTAAAAGTTAGTGAAACCGCCAGCCAGTTAGTCAGTCAGTCAGTACGTCGGACCGTCAATCCATCACTTCGTCAGATCGTCAGCTAGTCCGTCAGTCAGTCCATCAGTCAGCCCGTCAATATGTCAGTCAATCAGCTATTTAGTCATTCACCCAGCCATTCATCCCGAATCAGTCAGTCAGTCGGTCAGTCAGCCAGCCTAACAGCCAGCAAGTCAGTCATTGAATTAGTCACTACCTCGTTCAATCAGCCAGCCAGCCTGCCAGCCAGCCAGCTAGCCAGCCAGCCAGGCAGCTAGCCAGCCAGCCAGCCAGCTAGCCAGTTAGCCAGCCAGCTTGCCTGTCAGCCAGCCAGCCAGCCAGCCAGTCAGCCAACCAGCTAGCCAGCTAGCCAGCCAGCCAGCCAGCCAGCCAGCTAGCCAGCCGGCCAGCCAGCCAGCTAGCCAACCAGCACGTCGGTCAGGCAGTCCGTCAGTTGGTGAGTTAGTTATAATTAGCCAGTCTGCAGTCATCTCCTCAGTTCATCAGTCACTGAGTCGGTCAATGACTTCAGCAGACGTCGAGAAACATGCAAAGAGCTTGAAATACCTGTTGTGACGTCATTAAACAGCTGGAAGGTGGCAGCTTCTGAGCACTCGGTTTGACTATAACCCTCAGTCAGCTGAGGAGACAAAATGAAGTTGTGGTGCTGTTTTGCTACTAAAACAGACAGTTGGTCTTATCTTACTCGCCAGCGATGACCCACTTTGTCCCAACCCCTACATTAAAAAGGGAAAATAAGTACAGTTTTTAGGTAGCTTTTCGCCACAAAAGATGTTTGATGCAAATGGTCAACTCACGTGACATCCCATGATGCATCTGATGAATGATATCCGCCTTAGCTGACAGAGGTGCAGAACCACAAAGCATGTATCGCACGTGACCACCAAGTTAACTCTGTCACGAAGAAGGAACATACCAAGAAGGTGTTTTACTAAGAATGAATTCGTACGAATACTTTACAGCACTGCACAAAATGAAATGCTTTAGGAACTCGGCAGGGGATGATAAGTGGGAGCTCATATTTTTATCAATTAAAAGAATTGTATGTGGGAGTGGGAAAAAAAAGAGAAATAAAAGTATTGTCTTCTAAAAAAAAAAATCTTGACCGTTTTTGTCAAAACCTCGGAGGGAAATATTTTTCTTGATTAAATGGCCAATCATACTAAAATCTTTAAGCTATTATCTTTGCCACAGACCAGGGTATAAATGTTTCAGCTAAGACCACTCGATCAATGACTTTTCCCCTTGTTTGAGGCATTTTACTCCTACTAGGTTCTGTGGTTGGTAAAAAAAAAAAAAGAAAAACGAAGCCGCCCGATCAAACAATAAACTTCAAAACTAAAGCCAATCCTACTTCTTTAGGCGCGTCAGTTTTCCTACACTTCCGATCTTTTTCCTTCTTTTTTTTCGCAATTTTGTTTTTTTTTTTTAAGCGCGTCAGTTTTCCTACACTTCCGATCTTTCGCTTTAGTCTTGCAATTTTGATTTATTGTTTTTCAGTCCTCAATAGTCACAAGTTGTAAAATAGCAATATTTTCCTTGCTGTGATTAAATCGGTTTTGACCCTATGACAGTTTAATCGAACCTAACTCGAAGAAGAATATATACTACTTGATGTATACTAGTGTATATTACCTGTATTTTACGCAGAACCAGATAATCCCATATCGTTCCTGCTGATGATTTGCCTTTAGAGGGAAAAGAGTCGTAAGTGGATATTTATGTTTTTATATTTACCCAATAATGAGGCAAGGGGCTGGGGATCTCATAACCGCACCCTAAAAAATCCTTAATTTACCTGAACCTTTTATTTAAACATTTATTTTTGTGAGGAGTGTCAAAAGGGCCGAAAGCTCACGGTGGAGGGACAATTATTAAAGAAAGTCAAACCTCTTAAAGAGAGAGCGTAAGCCCCGCGGACTGTGTAAAACCGTGGTTAGGATTAGACCTCGTGTAAGTAATTGGCCCCAGGAGTCGCCTCAAGCTTTGCGAAACAGGGGAAGAAGAACATAAATATAGAGAGAGTTCAGTATAAGAAAACAAGGAGTTTTTCCTCCTCAAAACAATTTTTTATTACTAACGTAGATGCTAGGTTTATCAGACGTATAGCAAATTGTTTCGCAGCTTTCAAGTTGGCGTTTTGTTTTGGTTTTACTCACCTTTTAAGACTTGAGTGCCATTTGAAGAATCCACCTCTTCAGTTTACTCTTTGATACCTCAGACATGATCTGTCGATGAAGAGAAAAACTGTTTTTGCCCTCATTACATTTACGAAGCAAATGACTGAAAACCGGTTTTGAAAGCTTTTTACTTTTTTTTCTCTTCACTAATAACTGACGATTTAGGAAAAAAGTGGGGCCCAAAGAGTTTTAAAATCGCTATATAAAGAATCAGATGCCGACAAAAATCGTTTGGTCTATCACTATCTCAACGGATGATTCAGAAAGCAATTGCTTGTTTCAGAGTGCACTTAACAAGCAATAACCTTTTTCGCCCGAACATTAGCATTTATGGTTTCCACACTTTTCACTATTTACATAAAATTAACATAGATAGAAAAGTAAAGTTGCAACAAATGATTACAGAATAAAATAAATAAAGTACAGATTATAAAAATGTGTGTGGTGGCCAAGGTAGCAAAGGCTTTACTAGATAAACAAAGAAATAGTACTGAGCTGAGATTAATGTGCAAGAAAGAATTACCGGTATAAATTTAAGGCATGGTGGAGATACATTGAACCAGGTAAGAATCTATACAGGAAAAGCTTAATGAGAGAAGAACAGACACACATACAGACAAACAAACAAACAGCAACAACAATAACAGACACACATATATACAAACAAACAAACAGCAACAACAATGGACGAAAGCAGAGACAGAGACAAAGGAGAGGAAAAGAACAACGCATCATCAGCAACAATCGCAACAATAGCACCAGCAACAAAGACCTACATATAAGCGGACAATTATTAATATTATTATTATTAATTTTTATTACTATGCTTATTTACATATGGATTGTTACATACTATGTACTTGATCACTAAACAGATATCATGTATCATTTGATTGCATTTGATGAGAGATCAGGTGGGCCATATAAAGTTTCTTAAACCTGTTACTAAATGTTTGTATTTTTTTCAATGCCAAGGGGACAGTTTCCCATATAACAGAAGCAGAGTACTTAAAAGTACATTTTCCTATGTTTGTTCTGACTTGTAGTCGGTGGAAATTAAGTTTGGCGGATTGTCTGGTGTTATGGGAGTGGACAGCTGTTATAGGTATTAAAAAATCTCCTCCATTTCGAAAGCCCTAACTTTTTCAAGGTTGATACTGTCGGGAGAAATTAAACGCCCGAAAGTCTTGAGGTTAAGGGTTAAGTTGTGAACCTGAAAAATCATATTTCTTTTCTTTCTTGGCCACATAAAAGTCTGTGGCAGCCGATTGTAAATGATTAAAATTTCACGTTTTCTTACCTTGTCGTAGATTCGGTTCAGTAGTCGAGGCACGGCTGTGAATATAGTTGGCCTGTGAGAAATTGAATAAATTTGGAATAAATGTAGTTAAGGTGGGTATGTCATGTTGCTACAGTTGATATACGATCTTCAACTCAATTTAGTTAAGATAGGACCAGAGGTGGTGAAGAGTGATTTTAAGAAGCTTTTGTTTTTAAGAGGTAAATAAAGAATCACGTATATCTCTCTAAACTGTGTTTATTTTGATCCTAATCAAATACAGTTGTACCACGGCTGGAGACTGAAACACTTAAGAGACAAGTTATGAGAGACTAGAAAGAACAACCAGAGCTTAAGGCGAAAAAGATTGAAAAAACTGTTTGCAAGTAACGAACTTGAAAAAGGAGGCCAAATTTTTTAGGACAGAATATAAACCATATCGGTATTCCTTAGGCACACTGTCGATTGTGTAAGTAGGTTGCGCCATATCGACCATATGACATCTGACTTTTGTGGCGGATCTTTTTTAAACCCCATAAATAAACAACTTTGTGGGTTTTCAATAATGAACCGATTTGCATTCCCAACTACTAAAGAATCGGCAGCCATCGGCGTGAACCGGAAGTGAAAAAATTTGGTCAGAGAGTTAAGATTTGTTCAAACAAGTGAGAATTATGTTACAAGGGAAAAAGTTAAGAGGATTCTTAACTAGTATAAAGAAACGAAAATATCTCAAAACTGCAAAACTTACTCGTTTTCTAGATGGCCGTTTAGAAGATTTTGAACAAGTAATGAAAAGGATGAAGTTTCATATGCTGTTTTTACAAAGCATTGAGTGAAACAAAGGAGATGAATATTTTGGAGCAAAATGGGTGTGAATATGTGTGGCTGATAGATGCTATCAAAGGAAAATGACCACCTACTATACGAGTATACGCCATTTTGTTCGGCGCCTTCCCCCGCATGTTCATTGACTCATCCCAGTCTTCCACAATATATTTCCTTCTTTTTTCTCTCGGCAACCATGAATGACTGGTGAGCTTTTGAATTCAATCACCTTTGTTCTTTTGTTTTCTTGTGACATTTACATCTAAAACAGTTTACAAATATATGTTGCTTTCTTTAGCAGCAATTTCGTCTATGAAATTATGTCAAGTGACGAGGTGAGTTGAATTTGTTATATTCCAAATGAACTTCGGAGTACACACGATTGGAAGCTGATCATCAGGATTTTAGGCTTAATCAGTTTTATTTCAGCTCAGTTTATTAGTTTTAGTTCATAGTTGGAGGACTATTGACATATTTTCCATGACATATTTTGACATAGTTTCCATGGAAAAGTTCTCTACCTCGATCCCAAGGTACATCTTTGAATAGGTTTAAATAAAAGAAAGGAATTTCATTCGAATAATAGAATTTGTTATATATGGTTACCCCGAACGATCCCACATTTGTGGTATCGTCTAAGCCATGCCAGAGTGCTCAAACTAGGAAATCCTAGTGAGCTATGCGCAATGCTAGCGGCAATGACTCACCCCACAGTGCTAAATTTGGACATGAAAGTAGAGCTTTGTATGCCAAAGAGCTATATCAATATATAGTTAAGTGTACAGCAAGGTCGACGTAACGAAGAGACTGACCATCTCTTGACTGTTCTGGACTTGTTCAATGGGCGACTTTACGGCCGTTCGGCCTTCCTCAGGTTAAAAGTTAAAAACTAAAAACTAAAATGCGGTTTACAATGATTGTGGGCGGCTTATATACAATACAGAAATATTGAGGTAACGTAATACAATAAAGGTTTAAATTACAAACTGAGAAAAGTAGAACAATAAAAAGACAAAAAGAAGAATCTAACTCAATTATTATCGATAACTGA
This sequence comes from Stylophora pistillata, assembly GCF_964205215.1. Taxonomy (NCBI): domain Eukaryota; kingdom Metazoa; phylum Cnidaria; class Anthozoa; order Scleractinia; family Pocilloporidae; genus Stylophora; species Stylophora pistillata. The sequence goes on from NC_142520.1 coordinate 36,467,644, forward strand.
ATGAAATACAATGAAATGTGTAATATTGGGAAAATGGCAGCTGCTCAATTGTAGTAATGAATGCGGTGTTTGGATCTAGATTCCCGCCGTTTGTTGAGACCATGAAGATTAACGGTAAATAACTGCGCGGTCCAATAGGCCTCCCTAGTGAGTAACAATCGTTCAAGGTGTGCGGCATTTTCAAAAGACCTAATTTGTTCAATAATAATACAGTTGATTTGAGAAATTTCTTGTTTAGAGTCATTGAAATGAATTTCCAATTCACAAGTTGTTTTGTTCTTCAGCATTTTCGTTTGTGGTTACGAAATCTAACTTTAAATTCAGTCGAGGTGGAGCCGGCTACATATTGTAGGTTGCATTTGGCACAGGTGGCTAAATAAATGACACTTCGTGACGAACAAGACAGCCTTCGCTGAATTGGATATCGGCGGCGGGTTGCCGAACTCTGAAACCCCGAAGCTTGAATTAAACAAGTTTTACATAAGTCGCATCTCCCGCCGCATTTTGAGCTGCCCCCGTCTTCTTCTCTCTGCCTTCCACTGGAGGCTACCAGAAATTTTGACGGTGCCAACATCTCCTTAAGATTTTTGACGGTGCCAACATCTCCTTAAGATTTTTGGTTTCTGTAGCGCTCCTTAAATGTTAAGTCACACAATCCAATGCATGTTTCTTTCGCCTGTGAAGTCATGACCTCCGCTTGATATATGATGTTACTGATTTTGCAATTTCTCTCAAGTGGACAGTTATCCTTGTTGCGGCAATTGCAGTTTATTTCGATTTCATCTGATTGTTTTGATGATTTGCTAATTTAGGCTTTGCTGTGACTGGAGATTATGTTTTTGACGTTGGTCATACAGCTGTAGCTCAGTTTTAGATTGTTCCGGTTAAAGATTTTGTGCAGCGGGTTGGATTTAGGGAAATGTTGATCAATTAGTTTGAGGAAGCATTTGCCGATTTTTGTTTCAACATTTTGGCTGTATGGCGGATTGTACCACAGGATGTTCCTTTGACGGTTCCTGCTCTTTCGTGACGCATCAGGGGTTGGTGCTTTAAATAACAGGTTGCATTTATAGCCACTTTTGTTAAGTGCGTCTTGGTACGGACTTTTGGCTTTGTCAAAGCAATCCTTGTCTGATGAAATTTCCGAAAGACGCTTATTGATGGTTGCGGGAATGTTTCTTAGAATAGAAGGTGGGTGGTTAGAATGCTTATGTATGTAGAGCGGTGTGTTTCCTTGTTTTGTGTATGGCGAGTACTTTATGCTTTTCAGGTCGAGTGTAACATCTTAAAAATTGACTTTGGTAAGGTTGGCCTCCACTGTGATCTTCAGATCGTTATCACCAAGAATTTTGCAATGCCTTTCTTAATTTTTCCTATCTCTTGAGGGGTTTTCTTGATGGCTGACAGGCCGTCATCGCGATAAAGACCGATACAATTTCGATAAGGGGTGGGGAGGGGTGGGGGGTTACAGGATCTTGGTTGTATCATCGTTTAATGTACTTGATCCCCCCTGCACTAAGGCTTTGTGATATTCTTATGATCTTTATACTCGATTTTTTTCGGCGACGACCGAATTCCCCCTCCGTCCCCCCCTTATTACACGTCCAGTTGTGTAAACATCCAATGCTGTGTAATTATCGTTTTAACAAGAGTAACAACAAAATTACTCAAAGTTTGGACGAAACGAAATGAAGATTTAATCTCAGTGTCTCAGCGCATGCCAAATAATGTTCACACCCTAATTCTCTTGCGGACACAAGATAAGTCACTCTGCGCTGCGGATTCCACACAACTCAAACCACCTGAAGGTTTATCCAAAACCTGCTTCCGTTGTAAACACGGCGTCCGTGGTTGAGCCGAGAGAGGTTCCTCGTCTGCGTGGAGCGTAAAAATCTGTATTGATTCGGCTGAGGGTTCAAGTAAAGAGCTTTTTCATACGGAGGCTCGAAGGAGACAGCTAAGGACTTTTGACATATTAATTAGCCTCACTTAAATCCAAAGGAAATTTAGAAGTCAAGTTAGTTATGCTAGACTGCGCCAGAATCACGGTCAGCGGAGATGAACGAAATCAGTGCACGCGAAAATTGCGATAGCAAGGCAAAGAAAAAAGTCCTTCCATTCCGTTTCGCTGACAATCACAGTCGCCGTTTGTCGTTCGCTCGCTCTGCCACTCGCCCCCACTGACTAAAAGCCTGGAGAAGGCTACAGTCCAGCTGAGATAACCGCCTCCAGGTTAGCTCAATTGGTGAAGCGCCTGACTGTTGTGCGGGCGGTCGAGGGTTCAAGCTCCAGCCAGACCAACACTCAGGGTCTTAAAATAACCAAGGGTAACGTGCTACCTTTCTATGATATGAAAAAGCCACGAATTCTTTTAAAACATGGTATTTCTTAACTGTCCCATTAACCGAGAGGTGATTAACATGTAACTTCTCTTTATAATACCCTCACATCATCCAGCAAACAGGTAATGAGAATACTCAAAGTTATAAGATAGAAATTGTTACCTCGTTTTAACAACAAATTCGCTAACTAATTCACAAGGAAATGTGTAGCAGCTACTGGAGTGAGAGTTAAAAATCATATCTTGGAAGTTAAATGGTAAATTGTTCAATCTATTTACCTGCACGAAGGAGAATTTAGCGATAAACCTTGCGTTTGAAAATCTTGGCTTAGTGTACGAGTAACGGATATTACTAAATATGTGTAACAGAGGATTCGACTTCGGCGATGGGCGACTCCTTATTCATTCATGAAGAACCGCTCAAACTGAACAATTGACACGCGTTGACCCTTTTGGATAAGATATTCCGATTCGTTTAGCTTTCAAAAGCAGGAAACGAAACAATTTTCGCAGGAAAAGCTCAAATTATAGTTTTGTGACATTAAACCAATTTGTTTTTGCTCTTCGTCGCAGATTCCAGCATCTCTTTCTTCCACAGTTCATCTTTATTTTCACCACTATGGTCAGCACCTCTCCGCCCTTCGAACGACAGTGTACTTTAGTTTACCGAACATTTTACAGTAGCTGATGAATATGGATTAAAAATTCCAGCCAGTGAAGAGCTGATACGTCACAGATTTGGCGTCATTATGCTTGCGTTAGTTAGCCAAGTGGAAAATTCGAAAAAAAAAAGTAGTAACTGCCTCTTTAAAAATGAAACAACTAGAAAAGAATATAGGAACTGTAAAAGATTGAAAAATAAAGAATAAGAAGGATAGTAAGTGTTGAGTTCAGTGAAGAAATCTAGAAAGATGTTTTTCGTCTTGTCACGAGCGTGGGACAAAGATACATTTTTCGAGTCCCCAGGAGGAATCGACCATCTAGATTCCTCGCTCCGATGCTCTACCGCTGAGCCACAGAGACTGCATGGTGAACGAGGCTCATTACGAAGTTCAAATTTGACGAAAGCGTCATTTTCTTTTTTTTTAATTCCAGATTTCGACTTTTCTATCATAAATAGATAAAATAGGGACAACGGCGACTAAAGAATCTTTAAATAAGAAAAACGCAAAAACGAAGTTGTGAATCTAATCAGATCTCTTGAGGGAAAATATGATCAATTAAACCTTTCACTTCCAAGACCTTATTATTAATTCTCTTTGCTGTCTGCCATACAATTCTTATGATGCTAGTTCGAAGAATTTGGTTTTGGATCAACTAGCAATCCCCTATCTAATACTTTTTTTCATTGTCATTACTTGTCTTCTTGATATATTATTGATCATATGAGAACAAGTTCTGTCTTGGTCACTCATCTGTTTGGGAGGTCTGTATGGGAGAATCTTGACCGACGTCTCCAGTACACACCGAACGCAGTGAGGTCTGTACCAGCGACCGAGGTCAAGATCTTCCCATACAGACCGACCTAGCTCGATTAATAAGATGTTTATTATATAACTGTGTCTTATATGCCAGTCTTTTATATTCTTTGTACCTTTTTTTCTAGACCGGTCTAGATACCGGTCTAGATGGGAAAATCTAGACGCTTTCAATATTGATTTCAGCTGATCAAATTCGTGAATTCGGTAGTTCCCAGTCCTTGTGAGACACAGCCATATAAAATGTTCCATCACACTAGCAGAGATTCTTCTTCCTACAAAATCTCCGTTTGGTCACGTGTCATGTTATAGCTTTGACCGTCCTGAATAGCTTAAGGTTCATCAGTGTCGGCGGTAACGCAGAGTGTGTACAAATCGCACAATATTGATACATTTCAAATGAATTCAAGGCGGGAAAACCTATTCTTATTTACATAGATTTATTTTGTGCGCTTAGGAAACATGGAGAGTGATCATGATTGGTTTTCAGGTTCTTAAACGACAGTTTCTGCTCTTAACAAATCGAACTTTAATCTTTGCAATTGGTATCTGTTGTTCCCTCTTTGGTTTATCAGTTTTTTTTTTAAATTCATTTTTCACACGTATCAAGTTTTCACGTCATTCTTACAATAGCTATTTGCATTTATGTTTGTTTTGCAGAGAAAGTTCCATTTCAGTTTCTCACTTTTGGTTTCATTAGTCATACGACTAGAATATCAAACAAGACAGGCTTCCTTTTTAAAAGGTTAGTGGTAAAAATATAAATTTAGAAAGAATATTTTTCCAATTTATAAGAGTACAATATTTTGGAGTGAACATTCAGTGGCAGAAGAGTAAAGAAATAATCTTAGATTTTGGCAAAGATTTGTTACTAAAACCTTGCCTTAAACTTATCATTGTCTTCAAAATAAAACG
>NC_142520.1:36477377-36482377 GCF_964205215.1 Stylophora pistillata
ATGTAACTTTTTTTCGTTGGATTTCTTTCTATTAAATTTTTCACTGGTCATGTATGATTTCGGGAGGCGGATCACGCCTCACACTGGTTCATAAATTCACAAATCATGCGCGCCATTCTATAAAATTCAAGTGTCGCAAATTAATTTTGGCCTTAATCACGCGTCACTTGTACACCATTCACCATACCAGCTCCTTTTGAGAGTCTGTTTTACAGCTTGTGTTTGATACTGCTAAGGAGTACATAAATATCAAATATAATTGAAAGTTTTGCGTGACTATAAAGACCGGTTATTTACACTAGGTCTCACCAAAACTGCGGCTTTAGGCAAGCAGCAGGCCCCAGGGTGACGGAAATGAGACCAAATTGTCTGCTAGGTTCCAGAACTTCGTTTTGTTTTACTACGAACAACTTCTCCCTCTCCCTCTCTCCCTCTCTCTCCCTCTCTCTCTCTCTCTTTCTCGCTCTCTTCTCTCTCTCTCCCCCTCTCCACTCCCCTCTGTTGTTTTATTGTTCAAATCATATCTCACCTATCGCAAATTAACCGGATGTCAAATTCATATTAATCAATCTCTGACACACTCCCCTGTTTTTCTCCAACTGGGAAAAAAACTAGAATTGCACACTCGATAAATTTGAAATTCAATAAACAAAACAGTTCAGTGTTCCTAGATATCTTTAGTTCGCGTCTCAAATGCGATAGCGTCCGGCTACTACTGCATCCCTTTTGGGCTGAATGTTGGAGGGGTTTCGGGATTGAGTTGTAGGGGAGCCTGTACATTCTCCTCATCACAGGACAGTTCCAATGGATAGATGTGCCGTAGGGTTCGCTCGGATTTTCCTTTCCCGCTCAAAGTTTGTCAGCTCGAACGATTCCGTCTCGTCCCAAAATCACATCTTCCACGATTCGAATTTTCCTTTTGTTGCGATATCGTTCCTCGTACTTGATGATGACCGCTTCCCCTTTTGCTGAGGATGTAGTTCACCTCTTGTGTTTCATTTGGTATCGTTCGCTTTCCTCGTATAACGATTCGGTTGTCCATCTGGACCACAAAGCCTGCTTGCAATTTTGCAGATTCTTAGCTCTCTTGCGCGGATCAAATTATCTTGGCTGTTGTGGTTCCAGTTCTGGTAGCCTATTTGATCGGAGAAATAACAACGAGTTAGGGGTTAGCACCGGTAACTGTATGTCGCCTTCAAAATAACAGAAAGGGCGGTTGTTCAAAGCAATCTCCACATTTAGGACGACTTCACATAGTTCTGTCCGGGTCAGCTTTCCGCTTCCGATCGATCTTCTTGTTTAAAGCTATTTTCACAAGTCCAATGACGTACTCGAACTGTCCTCCCCACTAAGCGGCGCGGCTAAGGTTGAATTGCCACTTGATGTTGATATGTGCCAGGTAGTCTTGTATCTTCTCGTCACGCATAACTTGTTTGAGCAACTTTTCGTTGCTGACAAAGGTTTTTCCATGGTCTGAATATCTTCTCTGGACGAACACGGTGCGCCATTTTAAACTTCTAAGGTATTCACTGGTCTCCAAGTTTGGCAGGACTTACAGGAATAATTTACTTGTTAGACTACATCTATACAATGTAAGATTGGCCTTTCCTTATGTTTTGGGTCTGTACTTAATGGATCATGCAAAATCAAACCCAATAACTTTAAATGGGGTGCTCCTCTTTGTACAGTTTGTAGGATGGAGTTCAAGAGGGCGGTGTTGCCAGTGCCATAGCCTGGCCATACAGGAGCGTAGCCAGGATGTTTCAAAGGGGGGGGGGGGGGGTCACAGTGGCTACTCACCATTTACATCGCTGTTCTCCCGCGTATATCAGCGGGCTCAGTCGTATATCAATGGTCCCATATCAGTCTCATATCAATGGCTTTTACGGCCAAGATATTGTCATGGCGTTTTCGCCACCTGAATATTGTAGGTTGTTTGCTCTAAAGAAGGCCTACCAATGGAGGATCACGGGCACTCCAGGACCCCCCTGGCTACGCCCTTACCATAAATTCTTCCTCTACTGCCCAATATCCTGTCTCAATTTCTTTGCAAATTCACTTGTAAACGGTCTTCTCGAAATTTCCTGCACGAATTTGTTGGCTGTTGAGCTCCCTTGATCCCGAACATTGACTCCTCCTCTGTTTCTTCAGTTGTAAGGGGACATACGAATCTCCGGGCGGTTCTTGTGTTGTGGAGGAATCTCGCGATCCATTCATTTACTCACGACAAACGCCACAGTTCGTGCCTCTCGAGCAGCTCATTTAAAGGTTTCGTTGCTCTCTGTATTCTCTACCGCCAGAGCAAACAACTCGAGCGTTTGTTTTACTTCTTCCGGTTTTGATTATTGAGTTGATGTTGCATTAGGTCTGGCGACTATTCCTGGGGTTGGGATAGCCAGCTTGGTCCCTGGCACCAAAGAGTTCCCAATCTGCTCACATCCCCTCCCCGGCTCCCTACGTCCTCTGGGTTCTCTTGTGTTGGTACTTACCTCCAGTTGATTTGTTTTTCTTGGATCTTCCTCGCTCGATTTCCGACGAATTGTTTGTACTCGCCGTTTCCACGGATACAAGCTGATCTAGCGCTGAGCTGTTGTGCTATCCAGCTAATCATAATGTCTTCTCAGGAAAAAACCCTCTAGTTTACCAGTCATATGTCCAGCCACTAGTTCTAATCGGGGAATCGTGAGTCCTTTCTTTGCGAGCTGCATAAACTGCAGCTGAGACTCCTTTCCCGCTTGCGTCTCCGAATGCGTGTAAGTCGGTCGTTAGGTTTTCCCTTCATATTTCACCACGTTTCTTGACGCATTTACGTGCTCTGGAAGACCCTGCTCCCATTTCCTCTATTTTGCTTGTCAGTCACAAAGTAAAGGTGCTATTCAACGCAATTAGTATGTCACAGGCGTCTCTGTAGAGCATTTCTCCAAAGAGGGTTACGGGTTAAGCTAGTCTTAGTGTATCTTAAAATTTTGCGACTTTTCACAGGATGCCCCTTTTTGTCAGATCAGCAGTTGAGGTCGGAGAGTTGACCTGAGTTTCGTCCTTGTCTTTTTCCCATTTAGGGTAACCAGTTGTTGTTTGGCGTAACTCTGACTTTCTTCATCTGAGGTCATAGTTTCGACGTCTAAATCCAGATTATTGGATTCCCACTTTTGCAGTTCCGAGGTCGTCTGAGCAAAGATTTTTGTGGCTGTCATCTTGATTTCTACCGCTTGTTTTCTTGTCTCCCCGCCACTGATTCAATCATCCATGTACATACTGCGCTTTACCTCCTCTACTAGTTCCGAGTTCACCCTTTTTTGTTGCTATAGGTGTTGTTTTGTAATTGCATCGAGGAGGAAAACAGAAGGTGCTAAACCAAAGAGTACTAGAGGGAGTCGCAAGGTTTCTATATGCGTGCTTGCCAGATCTTTTAACCAATGAAACTTAAAACATCTCGGTATTTTCTTTGGACGCGAATTTGCAAAAATACTTGCTTTAAATCACTGGCTAATGCCATGGGATAGAACCTATTTCATATCAACACCTTCCGAACGTGGTTCTGTAGCGGAGGGCTGATTTCTAGTCACTCGTTGAATGAGGGGACACTTGCATTTGCTTTTGCGGAGGCATCATAGACACACTCAGCGTTCACACATATGTTTCATATGTTTGTTGTTGTTTGATTTATCATCTACGGGTTTATGTCGAATTAATTTGATGTCCTGCTCCCAGTTGGCTGGTTAGCTCAATTGGTAGAGCGCTGCACTAGTATCGCAGAGGTCAGTGGTTCGAATCCCGTACAGGCCTGAAATTTTTTTCAGGTCTGATTTTCACTATTGCTCAAAAAGTTCTTTACTGCGAAGGATCGTTCTCATATACGTCTCATAACCGCAGTTCACACATATGTTTCATATGTTTGTTGTTGTTTGAATGTAGAACTGTCGTCCGTCCCTGACTACCTCGTCGGCGCGTTCTACAATCCCTTGATTCAGTTGACTATGAATAATGTCATTATACCTTTCACCATCACTTTGTCTCAGTTACTCCTGCACAAGATTTTTGATACGTTTCAAGCTCTCTGTGTGATTGGCCCGTAGGGGAGGATTATTCCCTTTCAATGGTACACCTGTCTTGTACCGGCCTTCTCGACTCATCGTTAGCTGTTCTTTGAACTCATCGTAAACGGCCTTGTGGTCTCCACTTGGTTTGTCCTCTAGCCCCAGGGCGTCTAGCTTGCGCAATTCTTTGTTATTGATTCAAGGCGTCTGCGTTGAGAACATGTTACTGAGATCCAACCTCGTTCAGGAGACATGACTGTCCAGCCGAGCTTCCTATATTCAGCCACTGGTTCTACCAGGTGCTCAACTCTTGGTCTTGTTCCTAATTTGATCTTAGCGTGCTCTTTTGTTCCAAGGATCAGATGAACTGGCCCCATCGCCCTCTCGTTGTTGTTATCATTTGTGGTCATGCCCCTCAAATGAGAAAATTGCGCCACTATATCTGTGAATATTGGGTTTTCTGATGGCAACAACTCTATATGGTCGACTTTGCTTACCTCGGCTTCTAAGGTGAATTTTCCGTCTACGCTTCTAGTTTGTAGGCCATAGATATCTTGTTTTGTTTGAAGTAACAAACATCACTTCATAGCGCATGAATTGTTGACGGATGGGACGCATATGTAAACAGTTCAGAAGCGTTGATGAAGCGTAGGAACTTCTGGCTCCCGTATCCAACAATGCTCGACACTTAAAACCATTCATGTCATCTGTGACCATGTTATGCACCATTTCATTTCCTTCTACGCTTGTTGTGGTCAAATTACTTCTAGAACGGTAACCATGCTTCACAAGTCCCATTAACCTCTCTGATTTGTGGTTTCAGTGGAATTGTTGTCCTTTGTTCGCCCTGATTTGCCCTCTTGACGGGTTGTTGCTTTACCTTAGCCTCTTCCAGTTGTCGTTGGAATTCTTACTTCATCTCCATTTGCTCTCTTTTCAATTTAAGCTCATCTTCACAAGCAC
>NC_142520.1:36487377-36514877 GCF_964205215.1 Stylophora pistillata
TTAAGAAGTGAATTAATTGTGTATTTGAGTCATTAGATTCTCACTCGGCAATCTTATAAAACAGTATATTGATGGTTTTTATCCAATTTTATATTGTTTGTATTTCGATAGCTATTGTTTTTACTTAAGATTGTTACCGAGTTTAAATAATTAAAGATACTGCTAAGAGACAAATATCGCTAGAATGCATATTACAATAACTCAACCCTGGCTCAACGATAAATCGCCGAAGAGATATTTCACCGAAGCGATATGTCGTGATGATGTTCCATACGCTATATGATGCATACGTTGTAGCGATAGATCGCCGGAACAATATACCGTTGGAACGATTTATCGTCAGAACAAGTTATCGCCAAAACCTCCGATATCCCGTCGATTTATCGTTGTGAGGTGTCGATAAAATTAAACGGCGAACAAAGAAAAAAACGCGATATTCGACAATGATCGTTTGCATTACTTTTGCACAGTACTGTAAGTTTAATGCAAATATAACACGATTCGTAAATTAACCTCTTTTTTATTGGTAAAAGTCTCTTGATAGCTGTGTTCAAATCTGCTCCACGATTATCTGAATTCAACCCAGCTTATTGACTTGGGATTGCATTGAATAAAAGAGTGAAAAAGGAAGAAAACAACCACCTCACTAAAAAAGCTTAAGGACTCCAACATATGTCAGTTTTTATTTTTACAGTTTTTAAGTCTTCTTTTTTTTTTTATTCTTTTCCACGACAACAAACAGGAAAGAATCGTAATGAGTGACACATCAGAAATCCTAAAATCAGTCCACATAGGTTTAGCTGTCACCATATTTCTTCTCAACACTGATCGTGGCCCACAAGCGACCAAGCTATGCAATGAATGTGCGATTCTACTTCAAAACCTTGATTCTGGTATTCACCTTGATATCTCCGATGCACTATTCAATGCGTACTACGCCATCTCGGCTTGTATCAAATGTGCAGAAAGAAATGCTAAGAAACTTCTTTGCAAGTTCCACCTCGCTGGAAGACTAACCATACAACTGGGTGACAAATATAAAGCACAGAGACGGTTTGTAGAAGCAAAGAAACTCTTCAAAAGCGTACTCACCATCAGGCAAATGATATGCTGCAAGAGTACAGAACTAGTGGCTCACGATAGACTTGGACATGTATGTTTCAGCCTCAGGGAAATGCAGAAGGCAATAAAACATCACCAGAAAGCACTTGCCATCGCGATAGAAATTGGCGACAGACAAGAAGAAGGAACAATAAACGGGACCCTCGGGTTTGTGTTTTATTCCCTTTGCAAATATCAGAAGGCTAAAGAATATCAAGAGAAAGCACTTGCCATCGCGATAGAAATTGGCGACAGAAAAGAAGAAGGAAGAATAAACTCGGACCTCGGATCTGTGTTCTATTCTCTTGGCGAATATCAGAAGGCTAAAGAATATCAAGAGAAAGCACTTGCTATCGCGATAGAAGTTGGCGACAGACAACAAGAAGGAAGAATAAATGGGAACCATGGAACTGTGCTTTCTTCACTTGGCGAATATCAGAAGGCTAAAGAACATCTAGGGAAAGCACTTGCCATCGCGCTAGAAACTGGCGACAGACAAGAAGAAGGAGGAACGTACGGGAAACTCGGATCTTTGTCTGAATACCTTGGCGAATATCAGCAGGCTAAGGAATATCAAGAGAAAGCACTTGCCATCGCGATAGAAATTGGCGACAGAGAACGAGAAGGAAGAACATACGGGAGCCTCGGATCTGTGTATTATTCCCTTGGCGAATATCAGAAGGCTAAAGAATATCAAGGGAAAGCACTTGCCATCGCGATAGAAATTGGCGACAGAGAGCAAGAAGGAAGAACATACGAGAGCTTCGAAGCTGTGTTTCATTCCCTTGGCGAATATCAGAGAGCTAAAGAATATCAAGAGAAAGCACTTGCCTTCGCGATAGAAATTGGCGACAGACAACGAGAAGGAATAATGAACGAGAAACTCGGATCTTTGTTTAAATCTCTTGAAGAATATCAGAAGACTAAAAAATATTACGAGAAAGCACTTGCCATCGCGATAGAAGTTGGTGATAGACAAAAAGAAGGAAGAATGAACAGGAGGCTCGGAAATGTATTTTATTACCTTGGCGAATATAAGAAGTCTAAAGAATATGCCGAGAAAGCACTTGCCATCATGATAGAAATTGGCGACAAACATGAGGAAGGAGCAACATACGAGTGCCTAGGAGGTGTGTTTAATTCCCTTGGCAAAAATCAGAATGCTAAAGAATATTGCATGAAAGCACTTGCCATCGCGATAGAAATTGGCGACAGAAGAGGAGAAAGTGCAACATACGGGTGCCTTGGAACTGTGTTTCACTCCCTTGGCGAATGTCAGAGGGCTAAAGAATATCAAGAGAAAGCACTTGCCATTGCGATAGAGATTGGCGACAGACGAGGGGAAGGAACCAGATGCAACGACCTTGGAGCTGTGTTTTCTTCCCTTGGCGACAAGCAAAAGGCCAAAGAATACTACGAGAAATCACTTGCCATTGCTATAGAAATTGGCCACAGAAGAGGAGAAGGAAGAAGAAACGGGAACCTCGGAGCTGTGCTTTATTCCCTTAGCGAATATCAGAAGGCTAAAGAATATCAAGAGAAAGCACTTGCCATCGCGATAGAAACTGGCGACAAATATGGAGAAGTTACAAGATACGGGGACCTCGGAGCTGTATTTTCTTCCATTGGCGAATATCAGAAGGCTAAAGAATATATCGAGAAAGCACTTGCCATCGCGATAGAAATTGGTAGGAGAGAAACAGAATGTCACGAATACTATAAACTTGGATTTAATTATTTTAACCTTGGAAAAAATCTGCCAGCTAAAGAATATTTTGAAAAGGCAGTCGACGTCAGTAGAGCAATTGGTCACCGAAAGTCAGAAGCTTCTGCTCTTACCGGTTTAGCAAGTGTTTTTGCTTCTGTCAATGAAAATCTGAAAGCCAAAGAACATTGTGAGAAGGCGCTTACCATCAGCAGAGAATGTGAATATAGAGATCTCGAAGCAAAAATTTACATTACCCTTGGCGAAATATACCACTCGCTTCATGAATGTGGTAAGGCAGAAGATTGTTTGGAGAAAGCTTACTCTATAAGCAGTCAAACTGGAAACAAATTAAAAGAGTTTGAAAGCCTTCTCAATATTACACGGCTCAAGGTATCGCATTCACAGGTTGCGGAGGCAAAGGATTATCTCATTCAATGTATTGGAAAATACGAGCAAATCAGAACTTGCCTGGAAGGAAACAGTGAATTTAAAATTTCTTTGTTGGAGGAACACGGCACTTTTCCCTACAAGTTACTCAGTCGCTTGCTTTGCGATACTGAACAATTTCAAGATGCTCTCTACGTTGAGGAACTGGGACGAGCGAGAGTCCTCGCAGAATTAATTGCAGACAAGAACTCCGTGGAAAGCCACATCTCAGCTAATCCAAACACATGGTTCGGGATTGAAAACGTCGTGAAAAGAGAAACTAACTGTGTTTTTCTGTATATTTCGTACGAAGAGCGGCAAGTTCTTCTCTGGGTATTGAAAGCAAATGGAGACACTTTCTTTCGAAAATCAAACGAAGTAGAATTAAACACTCTTGATGCTGAACAAGTTTGCGATGTGGAAGGAATTTTTAAAAAGAGCGCGACTGGCTTTGGCGTTTTACCCACAGCCAACTGTCAAGATCGATCTTTAGATGACAACGTGACGACATCTCCTCATGGAAAGAGCCGAACAAGTTTACCAGTTGAACAAACCAAAGATACCGAAAGAATTCATCATTTGTGCTACGAATGGATCGTCGCACCTGTGGCACATTTACTTACAGAGCCTGAAATAATCATTGTCCCGGATCGTTTTTCGTACCGAGTCCCATTTGCTGCCTTGCGTGATAACCCTGCCGGAAAGTATTTGTCGGAGAGGTACAGACTACGCATTGTCCCTTCCCTGAGGACCCTCCAACACATTCAAGAATGTCCAGTGGACTATCACAGTCAAACTGATGCACTGATAGTGGGTGATCCCAAGGTTGGCGAAGTGTATTATAATGGGCGTCTCCTTGACGTTACACCATTGCTCTGTGCAAACAAGGAAGCAAGGATGGTTGGTGAACTGCTGGGCGTTGAGCCTTTGTTGGGAGGGCGCGCAACAAAGCAGGCGGTACTTCAAGCAATTTCCTCAGTGAGTCTGATACATCTTGCCGCACATGGAAATCCCGAAAGAGGAGAGATTGCCCTCTCCCCACAAAGTACTGCCAACAGTATTCCACAAGAGGAAGACTACCTCCTAACTATGTCCGACATCCAGGGAACTCAAGTGCGAGCTAAACTGGTTGTACTCAGCTGTTGTCACAGTGGGCGTGGATTGGTTAAAAAAGAAGGAGTTGTTGGAATTGCTCGAGCATTCTTAGCATCCGGTGCACGTTCAGTGTTGGTAGCATCGTGGGCTATAGAAGACAAAGCAACGGCAAACCTCATGAAGCATTTCTATGAACACCTTGTTCGGGGAGAAAGTGCCAGTGAATCTCTTCACCAGGCCATTCAATGGTTGAGAAGCAATGGCTTCCCCGAACCTTCCCAATGGGCTCCGTTCGTGCTGATGGGGGATAATGTGACATTTGATTTTATGAAAAAAGAGTAAGTCTGATTAAAAGGAGAAAGTTTCTAGAATAAACTGATTAGCACACTTAATGTTATCAGTTGATTACATTATACTCAGTTCTTGTTTGTTTGTTCGATTTTAACAAGTGTTCGGAGCCGGAAGATTTTGGAGAAACGCTTCCTAAACTGAATTTGCATTGATACGATGCTAGACGTTGTGACGATGAAAGTAATCTAAGAAACTTACGCCAAATCTAAAAAAGTTCAATTTATTGTGTAAAAAAATTAACAATAACAACAATTAAATGATTATTCCTTAGTCACTTTTGCATCAAGCAGAGTATGTGCGACAATAATTTGGAAAGTTTGAATAATAATAACCAATGATATTAAGAGGAAAGTAATCTGCTCCGTTTGCTTTCAAGTTGAAATAGTGACAAATGCACAATGTTTTTTTTTTCCAGGAAATAAGAACTCAAAGAGGATGACAAAAAGGCAAACAAAGGAAGAGAGTGACGACTGATCCTACAAAAAGATTCTTCATCCTCCTTATTGACTTTAAATGGACACCGGTATATTACTTTGCGTATACATGTTTAATTTTTCTTCTTTTTTTTTTAATCAAAGAAGTCGTTTTTGCATGTTTTTGAAAATACGTATGAATCGAAACCTAGCGACAATGAAACCTGCAATTCGGCCGTTAGATCTATTAAGTATATCAATAGGGAATTAAATTAAATTGAGATGGAAAAATTGAACGTAGTAAATTAGCTAAATGTCTTAAAATGTGAGAGTGTTGGCTAAATTTCGTCAACACTCCCAAGTTAATTCTTGATTCACACAACCATGATCTAGTTTTTAATTCTCCCGTAGCGTGCAAACGTGATCAAAGAGTAATAACTACTGTCCGCATGCGCAGGTAAAGGAGATGATAAAATAACAAACAAAGGCAAGAGGGAACAAAAAATACGCGAGATACTATCTAATAATCTAAAATTTAAACGGGGAAGGGAGTGCAATATACTAAAAAAATTAATAACAAACAGAGAAAGAAAGAGAAACGGAATTCAAATTATCGATGTAAAATTAGGAAAAGTCATTGCGCGACATAACAATTCAATAGTCAAACAGAAGAGCCAGTTCGCAGGATATAAATGTGACAATCAGCCAGAATTCAGAAAAAAAGACCAGGGGGATGGATTCCATGTTAAGAAACAAATAAACATTGGAAAAAAACAGCGGGGTAAATATTGACTTGGAGATCGAACAGAGAAGAGAAAAAGCATTGTGCAAGATTCAAACGCAAAATTCGATCAGAGAAGAGAATGTACCACACGCAAGATAAAAAACAAAATAAAGATACGGAAAAAAGACGATATCAATGCGCAATATGTCCGTAACAAACAAAAGTAAAGGGGGGAAACAGGGGAATCGTCCTATTGGAAAGAAAAGGAAAATCTATTGCGCAAAACACTAAAGTAAAAGTCAATCAGAAGAAGGGAAGAAAATAAATAACGAAAAATAAACTAAAGTAAGAAACTGTAAACATGAGCATGTTACACATGCGTGAGTTATGTTTTGGATGGTTGGGTTGAGATAAGACATTTTTAGTGACTAAGTTTTTCGATTTTGTAAAAGAAAAAGAGCATTAGCTTTTAAAGTTTCTAAAAAAATTTCGTTCGAGAGGGAGCAAAAATTACCCTTCTAATTTTTATATGTAATAAACTCAGACATAGGTATTTTGTGTTCTGATGTTACCGTTGTCTGAAAAATTTGATGTCACGTTAACTATAGCTTCCTTTGCAGCCCTCGTTTGGTCTCGTCACTCAACGCGCTCTCTCCCCCGTGGCGTGACGACACCATACAATGGCTACAATTGAGACTTTGCTGGCTCATAATGGGCTTCGGCGCAAGCGCTTTTCATAATTTTACCGCGGAAACCAAACCAAAATTCCGTGTTATTTCCGTGAGACCTTATCCAAATACGTTTGGCTGTCTACCTTTTTCGAATAGGAAAGGCACATTAAATGAGGAGAAAACAATCATATTTCAAAGGCTTTTACGTGGGCATTGCAACACGTGAGGGGTAAGGTGTAGTTGCTAATCTGGACTTTGCCTTTTGCATGTGGAAGACGACATTGAATACTGGTTGTTTACAAGGAAATCACACATAATGGGGTGAAGTCCAAGGTAGCTTTCAGGCGAACTTGATTGGTAGAAAACGGCGTCAAAGCACGTGAGAGTTGCGTGGAAAATTTACCAATCGTATCATTTGGTTTCATGTAAAATTATTTGTGGCGAAGGATTATACGTAAGATTTAGGCTGTTAACTGGAAAATGTCATTTTATTGGGGAAAGCCTAATCAATAGTGGAAAAATACCGAAAAATACCGTCTAAAAACACAAGATGTAACTCAACTTCAAAAAGTAAAGAAACGAAAATTAACAGGGCAGTCGACACAGAAAGTAATTTTAGCTTGCAAATCTTTTCGACCTTGGCTAATAAAGCAACCACAAGGCAAAAACAAGATTATTGATCAAACATGCTTTTCGCAAATGCTTTGCGCAAAATTTTTCCTGAGTCAGCAAAACTAGCCCTTACAAAACAAACGCTGAAGTGATAACTTCATGTTAGACCTTAAGTTAAGGAGCTTTTATAATCCCGACGTTATCGCGACGAGGCACTCACTAAGGACATTTTATATTTCAGCAATTCTTTTATCTCGTTTTAGTGTGGGGAAACGTCGGGATGATTTCATTGCCACACTTTGTCTCACCCTTATTCCATGGCATGATTGATATGAGAGACAATGCAATTTGGTTTCATCGACTGAGTCGATAATGTAAATTGGCCACACCCCACACCCCAAAGTCGATAATGTAAATTGGCCACCCCACACCCCAAAGTCGATAATGTAAATTGGCCACCCCACACCCCAAAGTCGATAATGTAAATTGGCCACCCCACACCCCAAATGGTTTAAAAGCTGACGTTTCGAGCGTTAGCCTCTCGTCAGAGCGAATGGAGGAATTGTGGGTTGTGTGTGTTTAAATGCATATGAGAAAGCTTTATAGGACGTTGTATATGAGAAGTTTATATAAGAGAAACAATGCTCTGACGTACTGATTAGTTCAAATCAGTCTTAATGCTCTGATTTGATTGATGCGCGATACATAACCCAAATATGCAGCAATCTGATAGGTGCGAGATACATACGCAAAACGGCGATCTAATTGTCGCGGCAATAAAGTACTCGATACGCTAACATAGAGTTATCATTCTTTTCGTTAATGAAAAAGGAAACTCAAAAAGACTCGTCATCCGTTATGTCCTCGCTTATGATTTGCAACTCCATCGTGACGTCGTCGTTTAGTTGTCGTTACCTCCTCGTTGCATTCAAGATAGACTTTGACACTGACTCTTCAAATGCACAAGTATCATCCAACTTAAAACTCATTTACTTCGCAAAAGGGGTGTTTAAAACATTCCTCTTGCTTTCCACCTATCTTTCAATTTTTTTACTTCTGCAAGGGGATACAGTAACTAAATAAGATGTCGTGCATGTCAATTTGCAAAACTCCAAAGGGGATCAAACCGAGACCAGAAATAATCACCTACCGGAAGCCATTCACCAATGTCACCGGTATGGAGCCAGCCATCTTCGTCAATAGTTTCAGCAGTTTTCTTGGGGTCGTGAAGGTAGCCTTTGAAGACGTTGGGGCCTTTAAGACAAATGTAGAAGAGTAAAATTAAATGATTGGATTGCAGTTTAGCCGGATTGAAACAAATGGATTTTGTTGCAACAAACTCTGTCTGTCTATCTTACCTCTACCTGACCATCTTTAGCGTAATATTCTTTCTCTTCCTCGTCGACAAGCTTAAGAAGGTCTTTTACTGAGAATGAATTCGTAGGAATATTTTACAGCACTACTCAAAATTGAATGCTTTAGGAACAAAGCAGGGATTAATGTTTTAAGTGGGAACTTATATTTTTATCAGTTAAAAAAATTGTTAGTGAGAGTGGAAAAAAAGGAAAAATGAAAGTATTGTCTATTTATGAAAATCTAAGCCGTTTCATTTTTAAAATTCGAGACAGAAATGTTTCTCTTGATCAAATTTAAGGCCAATCATATAAAAGGTTTCAAGCCATTATCTTTGCAACAGACCAGGGTATAAGTTGTTTGAGCTGAGACCGCTCGGTCGCTAACTTCTCCCGTAGCTTGACGCATTACGCTCATTCTGCGTTCTATGATTGGCAAAAAGAAAATCCGCATGGCCCTAATCAACGGTCAGCTTCAAAACTAAAGCCAATCCGATATCTTCACACGCGTCAGTTTTCCTGCACTTGCAATCTTTCTCTTTTTCTTTTTTTTAATTTTGTTGTTGTTGTCTTTTGTCTTCTGAGTCCCCATAAATCACAAGTTGTATGTAGCAATGTTTTCCTCGTTGTGATTAAATCGGTTTTGACTTTAAGACAGTTTAATCGAACCGGGATCTTGTGTATATTACCTGTACTTTACGCAGAACCAGATAATCCGATATCGTGTTTTTGCTGATGATTTGCCCTGAGGGAAAAGTGTCAAAAGCGGGTATTTATGTTTTTGTATTTACTCAATAATGAGGGAAGGTGCTGAGGATCTCATAACCGCGCCCTAAACAAGTCTTAATTTAACTGAACTTTTTATCTAAACGTTTTATTTTTGTGAAAAGTGTCAAGAGGGCCGAAAGCTAACGGTGGAAGGATATTTATTTACGTAAGTCGAACCTCTAACAGAGAGAACACTAAGGCCCACTAATTTTGTAAAACCGTAGTTAGGGTTAGACCCCGTTCAAGTAATTGGCCTTAAGAGTCACCTTGAGCTTTGCGAAATAGTGGAAGAAGTGACTAAAGAGACTTCTGTAGAAGAAAATGAGGAATTTTTCTCCTCAAAACAATTTCTTGTTAGTACCATGGATGATAGATTCATGAGACGTAGAGCAAATTGTTTCGCAGCTTTGAAGTTGGTATTCTGTTTCGGTTTTACTCACCTTTTTAAGGTCATTTTCCTTGAACCTAAACGCCATTTGAAAAATCCACTTCTTAGTTTACTCTTTGATACCTCAGACATGATCTGTGGATGAAGAGAAAAGCTGTTTGTGCCCTTATGACATTTACGAAGCAAATGACTGAGAACCAGTTTTGAAAGCATTTTGCTTTTTTATTTCCTTCACTCATAACTATTTAGGCAAAAAGTGGGGCCCAAAGAATGTCGAAATCTCTATATAAAGAATCAGATTCCGACAAAAAATAATTTGGTTGATCACTATCTCTACGTCGCGTAGAATCTCCGTTCACATCCGGGACCTCTACAGGCCTCCCTGGCGACTCAGCCAACTATAAAATCTACGCGACGCTTATGATTCAGAAAACTGATGATTCTAACCCCTCGAACAAAGACACCTTCGAAACAATTCAGACTCGAAAGTCTAAATGGACTCCCCCAGAGGGCCAGTTCGCATCATTGGAATTTTTTATCAAAAAATGCCGCCACGATATCAACAAACTTAATTTCAATCGTATTACCAAATTTTCTAATCTCTCTTCTGAGGAGTGATGGGTTCTAGAAAGCCTTAGAAAACGCAAAGACATAGTTATCAAAGCGGTCGATAAGGGCGGCTTAGTCGTTGTTTGGCGCACCGACCTCTACCAAAAGAAAGCTTTCCGGCAACTTTTTAACACATCTTTTTATCAAAAGGTCGACAAAGATCTCGCTGCCAGCAATCATAACACCGTCAAGAATACGATCAACAAACTCATAAATAAACAAGAATTGTCGGCCACACATCCTAACCACACCTAGAACTTCTTGTATTTACTTTTTACCTAAAATTCACAAACCTAACAACCCGGGTCGGCCCATTGTCTCGGCTTGCAGTTGCCCTACCAAACTTATGTCCAGCTACCTAGACAAAATTATGGCTCCCATCGTCAAAAATTTACCATCATATATTAAAGACAGCCAACAAGCTCTTCAAATTTTTCGCGACTTTAATTTTCTTAGCCAAAACAAACTTCTTTTCACCATGGATATTACGTCTCTTTACACTGTCATTCCTAATGGCGAAGGCCTTCTGGCCCTTAAACATGTTTTTGATCAACGTACTGTTAAGGAACCTAAATCTGAAACACTATTACGCTTAGCCGAACTAGTGCTCACACTCAACTGTTTTTCATTCGGGGACAACTTCCTCAAAAAAACCAATGGTGTAGCCATGGGCACCAAAATGGGACTTAGCTATGCCAATCTTTTTGTGGGTTTTTTCGAACACAATTTTTCAGCCAATACAACGGCTCCAAACCTGAACTCTACGGTAGCTACATCGACGACTGTATCAGCGCTACCTCCTCTACCAGAGAGGAGCTGACTCAATTCATAACCGTAGTCAATTCTTTTCCCCGGCTCTTAAATATACCTGGGAAATTTCTGACAATTCTTTATCCCTTTTAGAGATCAAAGTTTCAATTGAAGGAAACGGTTTATGCACTAGTGTGTATTACAAACCTACAGACTAGCATAATTATTTGTTCAATTCGTCTTCGCATCCATCCCACGTTAAGAATTCCATTCCTTTTTCTCAGTTTCTAAGACTTCGTCGTTTATATAGTGATGACTCTGATTTCCACCACAAATCAGAGTCAATGTGCCAGTTTTTCGATAAACGTGGTTACCCTGTTTCTGTCGTTCAAGCAGGTTACCACCGCGCCCAACTTATTGATCGACATTCAGCACTACAAACGTCACAAAAGGAAGATTCCGACCGCATTCCATTCACTCTCACGTTCCACCCTCACAACCACTCAGTTAAATCTATCATTCCTAAAAACTTTAAATTACTTCAAAACGATCCAGAGACAAGCACTATCTTTTCGCAGCCTCCGCTCATTTCATTCAAACGCGACAAAAACATAGGCAATTTTCTGGTCAGAAGTTCTTTTCAAACTAATGACCAACCAGGCACTTTTAAATGCGCTCGTGCACGATGCAAAACGTGTCCTTTCATTTACAACACTGATAAAATATCGGCACCCAAACGATCCATTAGGATCACCGATCACTTCACGTGCACCTCCGCCAATGTAATCTATTGCATAACTTGCACTTATTGCAAAAAGATATACATCGGCTAAACAGGCCGAAGACTAGGGCACCGATTCCGAGAACACCTTCGCGACGTTGAAAGGAATGACAAGGACACATCGAAACCAGTCGCTAGACATTTTAATTTACCTAATCATTCTAAGCAACATATGGCAATCTGCGGTCTTTCCTTACACTTAGGTAGCACGGAAAGCCGTAAAACTCTTGAACAAAAGCTCATCTTTCAAACCGGCAGTCTAAATCCCACAGGGATCAACGAACGCTTTTCATTCCACTAATTTATTCGTGTTTTTGTCGTTGCCATGTTCTCACCAATAACGTAGATCCATTTTCTGCCTTTAAAAGCACACACGACCCACAATTCCTCTATTTGCTCCGACGAAGGGCTAACGCTCGAAACGTCAGCTTTTGTAATCGTTACGGTGGCCAATTTACCATTTCAACTTTGTTGATATATCCAAATTATTTCGTTACCCCCACCGACGCAGCCCCAAACAGTTTCTTTAGAAACCATCAGTCTTTATGAGAGACTTAGAAGAACAACTATGCCTTAGGGCGAAGAAGATAGAAAAAACGGCTTGCAAATAACGAACTTGTAATAGAAGGCGAACTTCTTTAAGACAGAGTGTGAACTGTGTTGGTGTTCCTTCGGTACACTATCGTGTACTTATTAATAGTTATAATGCAAAATAAAAGCACACACACATAAAATAATGATGAAAGATCACAAAGCCCCTTTAACTTACTTCAGTTCTTTGCAGCCTTCAAACAACTGTTTGACGTCACCACTATAGTACCCAATCCTTCCTCCGATCACAAACAAGTTCAGCTGAGAACATTCATTTAAAATTATTCTGCAAAAGTGGGCGACATTTTTTGTTTTATCATTTGTAAGAGTACCGTCACATTAGGTGGTAGCTGACACCAATACTATATTTTCAACCTAATTTTGCAAGCAAAGGAAACAATTAAAGATAGTAATACGTATGATGCACGATCCTCGCAGTAGAGAGCGCTATTTATGCAATGGCGAAAATCAGGCCTGAAAAAAAATCAGGCCTGTACTCAGGCCTTAGTTCATGTAAAGAAAACGGCAACGGGAACAGACGACCTCCCGTACTGGATCTGGAAAGACTGTGCTGAGCTACTCACACCAATCGTCACTCACGTTTGGAATCTGTCGCTGTCTACTCATACATGGCCAGACTCCTGGAAAAGGGCAAATGTTAATCCTCTCCCCAAAGTGAACATGCCTATAGAGGACTCAGACTACCGTGGTATTAATGTTACTCCCGTTATTGCCCGGTTGTTCGAGAGGGTCGTGTATCGTACACAAGCACAGTCAGTCATTGAGAACAACCTGAGCCACAGCCAATTTGCATATAGACAGGCGGGTAGTTACGCAAATGCCTTGCTCGCTATCCAGCACCAGACATACAAGTATTTAGATAGCAGTGACTGTAGCGCAGTGCGAATTTTTACCATGGACTTCAGTAAGGCTTTAGATTTTGTGAACCATCCTATTTTGTCTGCCAAACTGAAACAGCTACCTCTAAATCCGTACATTATCAATTGGTATCATAGTTTCCTCGATGCAAGACAACAAGGTGTTGTTAGTTATAATTTTTTAGGACAGTGGAAATCTGTCAATAGAGGAACCACACAAGGTAATGTAAGCGGACCGTATCTTTTTAATATATTTTTGAACGATTTGGAGATTTTTTTTAATGGTTGCCCTGTGCTTTTTAAATATGCCGATGATTCCACTATTCTTTCGCCTATCACTAGGAATAGTGACCCGTCTGCCGACTTAGTAGGACAGCTCTTAACATGGTGTAAAGACAATAGAATGGTCTGCAACCCTAGCAAATGTAAAGAGCTGGTTGTTAGAAAGAAAAATCATAATGTACTCTACTCTCCAATTAATAATATTCCCCAATGTAATAGCTTCGGAAAATTTGATGAGTATGTAAGAACTAAGCTTGTCAAAGAAAACAAGTGTTTACACGTCCTACGAACATTGAGAAAGGAACATTACTCTCAGGCAGAGATTGATCATCTTTTAATAAGTTAATTAATGAGTTTCAAAACAATTAAGACAAGTTAGGACTTTTTATCGTCTTTTTTTTTTACGATTTTGTTTCTATAAAGCTGGTGATCAATTTTTCTAACCGTCGGGAGTTAAGGCCGGGAGACGGCGCCACCTCCTTTGGGAGGCCTAAGTAGAAAGAATTTCGAGAACAGGTTTGGGGCTAAATATGGTGGAACATCCATTATTACCCATCTGTAGCTTACAGTTCTTGTCGATGCTACGTCTTGGAAATTTCGAACTCGCGCTCGGTTGAAGAGACTCGGGGAGCCGATTGAGGTTTTGTGATCGAGCGAGTGAGCGAGCGAGGTTCGAAAATGTTTTCCTGACTGTAGCGATGGCGCTGAAGCTTAAGTTAAGAGTCTAAGATCGGTAACGAAAACTTCGGGCTAAAGAATACGCTGAAAAATTCGCGCGCTAACAAGCCGTAGCGTTTAAATAGTTCTAAAAGGCAGGCATGAAATGATAAGCTAACACAAAAATTCGCACGTGGAATCCTACACCTTGTTCCTAAGAAGTTTGTAATTGACTGTACAGAGACCATCATCGACGGTTAGTCAAGAGATTGTAATAGCTCCAAAACGGAGAGCTTGTATCGTGAATACATACCTGAAGCATCATCCAACGATATCCTGAGATGTCAGCGACAAGATTGGCATGTGTCAAGATGGCTCCTTTTGGTAGACCTATGCATAAAAACCATGAAGTAAGATTAGCATACAACGAAAAATTTGACAAATGTGACATCTTTTTGGCTTGTGACGTATCCAGCGCAGCAAAGCCGGTGACAACTGAAAGTAAATGCGCGTGGTCCTGCTAAATATTTTAAGGATAGTGCGAAAGTTAACAGGATAACATTTGATGTTCTCTTTGAAGTCTCCATTTTTCACGAGACAAAGTTAGGGAGGATGATCTCGCGAAACCAGAATTTATAGCCCCTCGCTCTCAGCACTCGGACACGCTGCTTTTGAAATACGACACAGTTTGACACCTCGGAAAATCAAGGTATGCACATCCCTATAATTGACCCGAAAACTGATATTTAACAAATCGACAGCGGTTTAGTGTGGTGCGTACGCTGATAGACAACGATGTTCGTCAGCACAGGGGTCAAAATGTGCGCCTTGTGATTCCATAAAATTTTGACTACTTTGAAGACGAATATCGTTTTCGATAAGAGTATGGATCACGCTAAACCACTGTCGATTTGTAACAGCGAAAATCATGGAGGACAATCATAATCGCAGCTTATTAAAACCCATTGGTCAATAAATCTTTCACTGAACATCCATTAATGTTCTTTACCACAACCATTATGTGACACGTCAGCTTTTGTAATCGTTACGGTGGCCAATTTACCATTTCAACTTTGTTGATATATCTAAATTATTTCGTTACCCCCACCGACGCAGCCCCAAACAGTTTCTTTAGAAAACTATCAGCCTTTATTCATTATGTGACACGTTGACGCAAGCAACGTTGTCTGTACCCTTATCGACAATATCAAATTGGCCGATCAGATTGTGACATGCGATTAAAATGAATGTCATCGAGGAGTTCAATATGGAAAGAGACTGTTCATCATTTACATAAAGGAAGATGAAAATAGGAGGGGGGGAAGGGAAAGGAATCATGAGGGTCAAAAGCATTTCATAACAGCTGCAGGGTGGGGTTCATTTTTCAGGGGGTGATAGGGGGTTTGTCATGACCCAATAAATCTTACCCGTTCTTCCACTCGTGTAACACACTGTTAAAACGTCTTCGGGCTTAGCAGGCTGAAGAAATGATGCAACAGTAGTCTTATTAGTTTGCAATGATTAGCAATATCGGCGAGACTTTTTGGAGTTGTGGAGGTTTAGTCGAGAGAGACTAAGCGCAAGAAGGCAGCATTTTAAGAAAATTGTTTTCGTACGCAAAATATCGATGGAACGATATATTCTCTTAAAAAAAAAGCTAAAACAAAACAAACAAAACAAAAAAAAAAAAAAAAAGCAAAAAACCTCCTAAATCTGATCTCTAATCAAGAACTAGGACAATATTCCTTTCACGCATAGAATATTTTTGTTGCATTAGTATAAACCTATTGGTCGTTCACAACTCAACTACAAGACCGGCTCATGTTTATATCTTTTTTCGTTTAGAAACACACTTGTTCAAACTGCTCACTCTACTTACTTTCTATCAGGGATTACAGCTTACAAATAAATTTTCTCCGATTCTCATTGGTTTAAATTGATCACGTGACGCGATAGTGCCCATCCATAGAGAGACACTATCAGCCAATCGTGCGCGTCCGCGGAAAATACCCGGATGGATAGTACTCATCCGTGAAAAATTTTTAATGGTTTGACGGCCGTGAAGTTAGGCAGATCGGAAAGACAGTGACTTTTCATTTCTGACAGGTATAATGTATTATGCACGGTTGCGAATTACAGTGGAACCCCGCTATAACGATATGCTACCTTTCTATATCAAGAAATGGTTGGATACTCTAGTCTTCTCGGATAGGGACGAACAAATGAAGGTCCCTTCTCCTGCAGGGTTAGGGGTAGGAGATGTTAATTTCCCACGCACGAGATTACTGTGTGATGGATATCCTCCCCTGGGGTGGTTACTGGGTGGGAATTGGTCCTGAAAAGCCCCAGGGGAGTGGTCAATCAACATAAGTATGTATGTATGTAAATGCCAGGGGAGCAGTGGAACTAGATCGTTGTATCGAGTTGTCCTTATATCGAGACGGGGTTCTGTCCCGTACATTTTATTGTAACTTTTGCTGGGACATTTGTACCGGGAATATCGTTATATCGAGGATCGTTGTATCGGGGTTCCACTGTATTGACATTTGTGACAGGCCGTACGCATGAAAAATATTTGATTCATCTGCATTTAGTGGTCATGGGTTTTGACTGTTTTTCAACGCGCGGAAGAAAATTTAGTGGTGAACAATAAAGGCAATAGAGTGTTTATTTATGTCTCGGAACTATCGGTCTGATAGTTTCCCCTTGCAAATTTGATCTTCTTAGAACTAGCATATTTGTTTTAAGAACATCAAATTTCCGCGGGCAACTATCAGCCGATAGTTCCTCGAAAGAAACACTCTATTGTTTAAATAGATAGCTTGTAGCGTAGCCAATCAGACTGTAGCATTTGTGATAGGACTTGAGTAGATTTATACAAATGGCTGATGGTATACGAGCCAGTAAGGAGCAAAAATGACAAGTTTCGATCACGAGAAACTGGACTTACGTCATAAGGACTGTTCGAGTGGGCAGAGTTTTCCCTAAAGTAGAGTGGGAGACGGTTTTCCGAACTATTTACTGTTATATTTGACATATCTTTGCAGGGTTAATTATTGAAATAAATCGGAGTTAATGTCTACTTAGGAATATATGATTAGCGAATCGTTTAATTCTAGTTACCCTTCTTTCTTGAAAGTTCGTTCATCTAATGTCCAGCAATAAGGAAACAAAAAAACTAAATCAGACAGAAACACTGGTACCTTCTGATTTCGTGGCCACAAAATGTAGAAATATAAAGGAGGTTACAGAAAGCAAGGAATAACGCTGAAGGAGTGATATTACCATTAGCAGCCTTTCCCTTCTCGGCCATGATGAGGTTATGTTTTGTATCATATCATTGTATCATAGGAAAGAGGAGGGGGGTCACTCTTTAGGACACGAATATCAGAATAAATATTCTCCTTGCCCTTCTCTATAACTTTTCTGTGGCCCTGATGAGGAGAATTTGTTTAAAAATCAAGAAGTTCCTCTCAAATTTGACTAAAGCTTCATTTATACAACATATAGTGCGATGACGTAACAAACTTTGCTTATTGTTTTGGTTAGAATTCTTTAAGACAATGAAGCTTTTGTTATCCGTCTTTTGGGATTTTTCTGTTCCGTGACGCGAACTTAGACTCGGGTTAACTTGGCTCTAGTTCGCAAATTTTCAATGATGACATTTTGGTTCCCCACGGGAGCCTACTAGGGAAAACACAGACAGATTAGCAGGGGGTGAGTTAGTAAATGTCGGTATCTCGACATGACGCGTCTGTCGGAAGGATGTTGATTTACATATTGATTCACGTAGGTTGATTCACAATACGAGGTTGATTCGAGTTGTAATCATGGCGTAAGCTTGTCGCATGCGATAGAGTCCTAACGTGTAATGCTCCACTTCAGTGATGAGCAGTGATGTAGCTTTGAAAGGTTTATAGAGAGTAATCCCGGATAGCATTAATTCTTCTAACTATTTGATTGCCAAAGAAAAGTCGCGGTCATTCTCACAATCAAACAGGCTCAAAACTAAAATCTACTATAAAATAAACAAAACTAATCTCGAGATCCTTCGGAACGGTTTTCAAAAACACGTTGCCACTGAAATGTATAACTGTATTGACGACTAACTGCGGACAAGATTATTAGACAAAGAGAGTCATCAGGTCGCATATACCTTATGCGACAACAACAAAAGTTGTTACAACATGAACACCTTTCGCGCAGTTTCTGGAATTAAAATCTTTCAACACACGCCTCAGGAAGTTTATTTGTTTTGATTTCGAGCGCTTGGTAGCTTCCGTAAAATATTTTCCTTTCTCCAGATCGGCTATTAGGGTAATTTCGGTTTTGGTTATTCGGCACTCAACCGTAAAGAGCTCTATTACAAAGAGGCGAGAGTGATATCCTCACCTGTTTCTCCGTTATACTCTACGGCTTAGGAGATATACAACCACTTACCTCTAGATCTGTAATGGAGACAGGTTCGAGACCCATGTCTTTTGCTTTTTGATCTTGTTCCTGATTGACAGAGGAGCCTATTTTTAGCAAAGTTTTCAGCTCCTTGCACAAGTGGGCCTTTCCGAGAAGCGAAGACACCTTGTCCTCGTTACAAACAACAGTACAAAAGTTGGCTGAAGAGTAAAATGAAAAAAAAACCAACTCAATGAATTATTAACAATGGGGCAAACAATGAGAAAATAATTTAACAGGTATGATTCACGATTTGTTTTTACTATCTATTAAATCATTTCTCCTAGAAAATGTCGCCACAGAACTTCTGCAAAGTAGGACTGATGAATGAATCAAAGATGACCTAATAAAGGCTGAGTTCTCTCCACACGATGCCCTGGGTGTGAAGATGCGCTAAAATCTACGTAGGTAAGGACAAAGTGTCCCCATGCAGTAGAAGCTGTTCCTGATTCCTATAATTAAAATAAAATGACTAGTAGTATCACTGATCTTCCCTGGGCGGGAGTCCAGTCCATCGCAAAGCAACACAAATAATTAATTTATCAGTGGATCAAATAATTCTGATGCCTCCATTTTCTTGATAGGCGTTGCATTAGTCTGGGAATGTTCATAGATTACGCTTCTTGGTGTAATTAGTTTCCCCCTCTTAACTACCTCCCTTGTTGCCAGCCGCGCCCTACATTAGAGTGGCTCAAAGATGAAGATTGTCTTGCACATGATATCAATTACTCACCATGGTTTATGATGTAGATACATTCTTCAGCACCGTGGGTATCATACACTGGCACGGAAATCACTGAGAACATCTGACAACCCAGATCAGTTAAAGCTCACTACAAGGAAAAAAGAAAGAAATGTATTAATCATCCCAAAGAAAGGGTTACATAACCCTTTCTTTGGGGTGTTACATGGTATGTTGTTACAATTGCTTCATTAGCGGTAGGCTACATATTCAAGCTGTTGTCATTTACTTTCATTCGACCGTCCTTACGCCCTCAAAATTAAATACCTAGTGACTAGGGGCTATCAGTTTCTCTTAGAAGTAGTTTTTGTATATACGAACATTGTTTAGACTGTCTTAGACTTTCCGAGTTTTCATTCTGTTGATGTACCATTCCTATCAATTTTGTTGATGAAGACATGATGAAGAAGGTCGCATACGACTCGTGTTGACACACCCCAATTGTGGTTAGTTATTAAATGATAAATGTTTTACATTCGTTTGAGCTGGGCAATGAATTAGATTATAAAATAATTAACACATGCAAACAATATATGTTATAACAGAACCCTGCGACAGTTAAGTATTCGTTCATTATCGATATCTGCGTTTCACAATCTAAAATCGAGTACAAAGTAAAAAGAAACACAATGACGCATACCGTATCGAAATTATTCATTTGAACAGAGCTGTACCTATGTTTGAATATCAGCATATGTTGCTTGCACGCATCCAACCTTTTTCTCTTTGATTATCAGCTCTTAACATCTCGTTAACCCCCTAATTTCCACAAGTGATCAACATGTAAATTCTCCAAGTAATATCCATAAATTATCCAGCAAACAGGTAACGAAATTACTCAAACTTATCTAGTAAAAGTTCTTACCTTGTTCTAACTCTTAATTCTCGAAGCTTCTTTAAAAGGAAAAGTATAGCAGCCAGAAGGGAGAATTAACAATCAGATCTTGGGATTAAGGGTCAAGATTTGATACATTACCAAACAAGCAAGTAATGTGTGAAAAATCCAACAATGAAAAAAAAAAAAGGCTAGGGTCCAACTTCCGTCGAAACATTTATGAAATAAAATATGTGTTAAAATAACCAAAATATTCGGATTAGATAAAAACTAATAAATTTCTTAAAACTCCAAACTGAGGGATAACTAATTGGCTTGAACGAAAAGTCAAGAAACAAAAAACAACTAACTCCGTAAAACAAACAACGAAAGATACGCGAGGAAAATGTCTACGTTAATTCTTAATGTCAAGTTTAGGATCGCTGGAGTAATTAGATACAGACTGAGCCTGCGGTGCAGGCGTCCTATTAGGGCGAGTTAACGGTAAGCTAGTCCCTTCAGTTATGCCAAGTAAGCGCACAGTTAACTTTGCGTTCGCCTAAATATTCTGTTGATGCAAAATATGTTTCTTTTCTTAGAATTATCACTTTCTCAGTTAACTGACAATAAATGAGCTGAGTTCTCACGTACCTTTCGTATAAATTCCAGCCATTTGCCACCAACACGGAAAACTTTCGCAAACTCGATCGATGTCAGTCGAAATGGTTAATTAACACGACAATAAAACGGCAAGGAATAAATTAGAATGCAAACGATTTGTGTTAAACAAAGATCTTGCCCTTATTGAAAAACAAAACTTTGTGTTTTCCATTGTGTGCGTTCAAGAAAGCATATAACTAGAGCAGACTCGGAAATGTCTCATTCTTCGGAGGTATTATTTAACCCCCTCCCGGTTAGCTCAATGGTAGAGCATTGGACTGATGTGCGGGAGGTCGAAGGTTCGAGCTCCGGCCGGACCAACAGTCAAGGTCTTAAAATAATTGAGGAGAATATGCTGCCTTTCTATAAAATTAAGAAATGGTTTAGATATTCTAGTCTTCTCGGATAGGGACGAATAAATGGAGGTCCCGTCTCCTGCAGGGTTAGGGGTAGGAGACGTTAATTTCCCACTCACGAGATTACTGTGTGATGGATGTTCTGCCGTGGGATGGGTGGGTTGTTGTCTTGCGTTTCATACATGAACCTCTGGCTCGGGCAATATGGGTAACCATGCACTACGTAAAGACATTAAACTTTAATTACTATTACTACTATTACTTACTATGAATCGCATCTGTTAATTCTGATATTAATTAACGAGAGTAACGTTCTTCAAACAACGGCAATGCAAACTAAACAATTTCTTTGTTATTCATTAATTGGAAAGTTGACACACTTAATTGATATAACTTTTCGTTGGCGTCGCTTTCAAGGCTTCTTTTTACATTATTTTAGGAAGCGAACATTCTTTATCGCTCGCGGAGTGGGTTAGCAGGGGGGGACCTGCAGGATTTGTTTCTGTCTTTGTTATATTTACCTGATTCCGCTGCTATAAGGCTTTGTGATATTCCATGATCCCCCTTTTATACTCTGTTTTTTGGCAACAACTGATTCCCTCTACGTTCCCCCCTGAAAA
This sequence comes from Stylophora pistillata, assembly GCF_964205215.1. NCBI lineage: Eukaryota > Metazoa > Cnidaria > Anthozoa > Scleractinia > Pocilloporidae > Stylophora > Stylophora pistillata. The sequence goes on from NC_142520.1 coordinate 36,509,179, forward strand.
CCGTGTGATCCCTGCTTCCCGCCAGGTGATAAATAATGAATGAGTTTACGACATTCGACTTCGCGCGTGAAATGGGTTAGCTAATAGCGGATGATCATACTCTAGCTTTATGTTTTTCCATATTACTATTAAAGACGGCGCAAGATTCAAAACTTGGTAGAAACTCTGTAGTTCTCTTGTAGCTTAACGGCAAAAGTCGTTCTGCGATGGTCCCTTGCCCGGCCTGCCCTTCCTAACTATTTTCTTGGGAGTTTTGTTCGTGAGAGTCATCGTTACTGGAACAATTTACAGATTTCCAATTTATTGTGCGCTGCGAAATTTGAAGTGGTTTCAATTTTCTGGGATCACCCGTGTTTTGAGCTTTCCTGAAGATTGACTGGTAATTAAGAACACAAATCTGATCGAAATTGACTCATTGAAATTTTACGCCTAAAAACCACTCAACCGTGCAAGGTCAAACTCTTTGTCCAAGTCCGTTGTCCCTACTTTTCGAGAGCATAACTGATGGAGCTCTTGCGACACATCAGCGACGTGCGACGCGCGACGGACATCGTCGAAAAGGAGGAACTGCTCGTTGTCTTTTTGACAGAAAAATTTTACTTTAATTTTTCGATCGGATATAAACGACTGATAGGATGAGAAACTTTTGTTGAAGAAGTCTATTTCATTACATTTCATTTCTCTTTTATTACACGTCCATTTTTGTAGACATATATGCACCAATGCTATGTAATCATCGTTTTATCAACAGTTACGAAAAAATTACTCAATGTATGCGGGATGAAACAAAATGAAGATGGCGTACAGTTCAATTCTATCTCATTGTCTCAGCGCATGCCAAATAATGTTCGTACCCTAAATCTCTTGTGGGCTTAAGATAGGTCCCTCAGCGCGACGGATTCCGCACAATTGAGACCACCTGAAGGTTTTTTCAAAACCTGCTTCCGTTGTAAACATGGCGTCCGTAGTTGAGTTGAGAAAGGTTCCTCGTCTACATGGATCGTAAAAATCGGCGTTAACTCGGTTGAGGGTTCAAGCAAAGAGCCTTTTCATAGCACAGCTCTCGAAAGAGAAAGCTAAGGATTTTTGACGCGTTAATCAGCCTTACTTGAACTCTAAAGAAATTTGGAGAAGTCAAGTTAGCGATGCTAGACTGCGCCAGCCTAACGGTCAGCAGAAACGAGCTAAATCAGGGCACGCGAAAATTGCGATAGCGAGGCAAAAAAAAAAGTCCTTTCATTCCGTTTCCCTGACAACCACAATCGCCGTTTGTCGTTCGTTCGCTCTGCCACTCGCCCCTCTGACTAAAGGCCTGGGAAGGCTACAGCCTGAGATGCTAGGATCGAGGGCGTGCATAAATTTTGAGCATTCACACAATCTTATCCAACCTCTCTCGTCGTCCTGTTGTACTGATTTGCGTCAAATAAATAGTTTTCTGTCACACTTTTCGTAATTTTGTAATAACAGACCATCGCACTATAATACATATAAAGCAAGCTGTTGCAATGTTTGATAAACTTAGTGAATTCCAGCCATGAATGCTTTCTGACAACATCACTCTTCCTGAAAATATATTTGTTTATGTTAGTTATCAGAAACTACTGATAAAAATACTATAAACCTACAGAAAGATTATGTAAAACTTTTTACGACAATTTGCAAGCTGGAAAGCCACGAAATTTTTTAAAACATGGAATTTTAACAGTTCCATTAACCGAGGGGTGATTAACATGTAACTTCTCCCTATAATATCCTCACACCATCCAGAAAACAGGTAATGAGAATACTCAAAGTTATAAGGTAGATGATTGTTACCTTGTTACCTCCAAGTTAGATCAAGGTAACTGTGCGCAAGAAAAAAAAAGCAGTAACTGCTTTTTTAAAAATTAAACAACTAGAAAAGAATGCAGAAACTATAGAAGGATTTTAAATTGCTCTATTTCGACATTGCTACGATAAATAGATGAATTTTGGATAACGGCAACTAGGGGATCTTAAAATAAAAAGAACGCTAAAATGAAGTTGTGAATCTAATCAGATATCTTGAGGGGAAATAAGATCAGTTAAACCTTTCTCTCCCAAGACCTCATCAGTAATTCTCTTTGCTATCTGCCATACAATTCTTACGATTTTAGTTCGGAGAATTTGGTTTTGGATCAACTAGCAATCCCCTTTGTAACATTTTTCTTCATTGTCATTACTTGTCTCCTTGATATTGTACTGATCATATGAGGAGAAGTTCTGTCTTGGTCACTCATGGGAGTTAAAGGCGTAAAAATCAACTCATTTTTATCTTGAAATCAAAGCAAGGCGAGATGATAAGAATGTATAAATGACTCAAATCTCCACTCATTGCGAAGGAAACATAAAGAGAGGGGTCAGTCGTCGCTAACAGAGTTTACAGTGGGGACTATTGAAAATTATTTGCAAATGAAGGGGAATTTTTAAGAATCTATAGAGCTTTAGGAAATGATCAAATGATTTTTCTGTTGCTTCACAACTAAAATCCTCCGTCCCCACCCCTCCCTTCCCCCTCGACGATTTGATAATGACCAGAACCTCATAATCTTGTGTCCTCTTTAATAGAGGGTCCACCTTGTCGTAACTCTGAAGTAGTTGTTGCTCTTTGCGCTTTGGATCTTGGGACTGAGTTGTCTTGGGCGGCATTTTATTCATTACAATTTATAAAACGTAATTAATATATGAAATAAAACAAAAAGAGAGAAAAATTGGAGCAATATAAAATGGCGCGACCGAAGCGAAATATCGCATGTTCAACAGAGTAGGCATGCGCAGTCAAGATTTCATGGGAATTCTGGTTCCCAGGCGGTCTAATCTTATTTTGCAATTTTTCTATCGTATACGAGTAGAGAGGCCTGAAAGATTTGTCGAGGATCGTTACAAAACAACACAAAATGGTGGGAACGTGTTTATTTTTCCTTCAAATCTCGTTGTTATTGATTAAATAGGAGTCATTTAACTGCTTGAAACTTTAATAAATACTACAGACTTTTCTTTTCTGAGAAGTATACATTGATTGTTTTCATTCCTACGAGTGCTAAAATAATTCAATATATAATCAATTGAGTCGAGTGGGATGTGAAAGAAAGAGACTGAAGAAAATATTTTCGCGGGCTACAAAAGTGGGAAAAATTTCGGTCTCACTACATACTATTTGGCAAAGTCTTAGTCCCTTGGGTAACCTTTTGTTTTCGCTATTGTACTGTCTACTTTAATCAAAGAACTGTGCGCAATAAGAAAAGAAGTATACGGATCTTGGCCAAAGCTGTAGGGAGAGCGTAATGCAGGGTGACATTCTTACTCAGTGATAGCGCAAATGGAAGGCGTAATGAGTGATCGGGAGCGACAAGAACGTGCGAGCGATACGACACAGGTGCACGAGCCTAATGGAGCTTTCTACTCCTGTGTCTGCTCGCATACACGCGTGTTAGTCGCGCGCGATTTTGCTGATCCTTGGAGGGGAAGGGAGGGGGGGCTCATATAATAGTTTGGCTGATATAAAAATTTAGTAAAGGAAGGGGGGTGTAACGTATTGTCTTCATTCACTACAAATAATGCGAAAGTGCTTGTAAAAGTTATGAATATTTTCTCCCCATTCTTTTCAGGTTTCACTATACAAATTACCTTTTTCAGCCCAGCATAATTTTTGAAAATTTCTACGTTCATTTACTTAGCGGATATGAAGTCCTTGTATCATTTATTTATCAGTTATTAATTAGGATCTGTCTCATTTCCTAGCTATTTCTTGTAGCTTTTAAGAAGCGAAGGGTTGGGGTAGCTCGTGATGGCTTTGTCATGCCTGTATCTGGGTTAGTTCCCAGCCTCCACCTCCTCGTAAAGCCGCTCGATTTTGTCTTTGAAAGTCTTGTGTATCTCTGAACGTTTGGCCTTGAAGGTGGGTGTAAGAAGTCCGTTTTCAATGCTAAACATCTCGGGATGAAGGTAGATTTTCCTGACCTTTGAAATAAAGGATATTACAGTAATATATTTTAGTTTTTAACACGTGAATTTTATAATTTTTCTTCCATGTTCTCAAAATATAAAGAATTTTATTTGGTACAACGAAGTTTGTTGGTAACCAGGGAGACTTAAGGGTCATTACCGCGTAAAGGGAAAGTTAAAGAAAAGTCATCCCAAGTTAAACTGTCTCATGTACAAAAGCACTTCAAAATGGACTCCTCTCATTTAAAATGGGCATTCCCCATATATATCAGACATCATTGTTTGTGACTAAATAACGACATGTTGTACCCCCCTAACCTGTTCCAATGATTTCAGATCTCCTTCTCTTCTCCTGGCCAAGATGTCTTCGAATATAACTTTATTGATAATCTGAAAAAGGAAAGTCAAAGTCATGTGCTCGGTTAAATACACTTGCACATGAAAAAAATGCTAGCTTTTAATGTTTTGATTATTATTGTACATTGAGGTGGTGGAGAAGGGGTAGGCCTTTATAGATTAAGCTAGCATAATTTTTGGCATAATTTCTGCCAAGTAGCAATGCTTGCATAATTCGCATATTTTGATAATTATCGGATCATTTTTCATGCTACAATTTGATTATTGTTCATCTCTACTCCCAAGCATTTGGTAACATTTAGGCCTAACGGAACAGGGTACGCATGTGAGTTAAGGAAAATTTCAGACATGCGCAGATGACGTCCCTTGTCCCTCTGGTAGTTTAATACTTAAACCGCGAAGACTGCAACGAGTTAAAGTGCCCCTGAGACGAAAATTGGCCATTTTATTTTGGCCTAAATTGTTTACACAATGTTGAATTGGGTAAAGTTAAGACCCCTTTTGCCATTAAAAACTCAAAACAAACCTTCGATGACCAATTTTTACCGCTTTAAAGTCGTCCAAAAATCGTCCGCCATTGCTGAAAACATGTTCCAGCCGAGCCCGCAAAACGTCATCATGACGTCAACGGCTCAACAAATTTATGCTTTGCTTTGTCACAGCTCTCTTTGTTCGCTGCACAGAGAATCACACATATTACTTTTTTGAGAACTGTTTCGTTGTCAGTCGGGAAATGTCGACTTTTTCAAACGATAAATTGTCCCAGAAATCATCTGAAGCTTCTGTGGATAGTTTTGCGCCGACGAACGATGAATTTTTGCCATGCGAATAAGGATAAACACAGAACGGCACGGACTCCCCATGTGGTTTTTGTGGTCGCATCGCTTTATCGCCATCGAACTGTATTTTTGCTTGTCGTAAGGGATTTTCCTTTTTTGTAAGAAATCATCGGGTGATTAGTAAAAATAGTTTTCGGCAATGGCTAATTGTGTATCTAAAGGTTGATATTGGGAGTTTGTGAAAGCCATTTCTAAGCCATCAATGTGTTTTCTCCGATGCATTTGGTCAATAATCGTTTTGCTATCGGTGCTTTGAGAGGTTTGAAGTGAACTCTGTTGTTGAGTTGCACTTTAGCCTCTTTTTTTTTTTCTGTCTTGTTCATGATGACTATTGTTGTCTTGTTTCGGTGAGGTTTAAAGCAGAGCTTGTTTCAACTCTTTTAGAGCCGTGACCTCATTGCGTTACAAAGTATTTTTTGGCTTAGATGCAGTCTGCAAGTAGCGTTATGACAATTTTCCAAGTTGCTTTGAAGGGCGATAGAAGACTGAAGCGGTTGCATTCAGTTTGATATGAAACAGAAGTGGTTCTTTGTTTTGTCC
>NC_142520.1:36522377-36537377 GCF_964205215.1 Stylophora pistillata
TGGATATCCGTTGTAATAGAGATAAGAAATTATGGCAAAGGATCTATTCCACCAAAACTGCGTTGAGCGATCTCTTACCTCCCCAGAGAACACGGCAGTTAAGAACTAGGTCGCATAATTATATTTTGCCTAAGGTTCAGACAAGCCGTTTTAAATCAGTTTTTATTAATAGTTGTCTTTTCAATAGTAATTAATACCTTTTCTTTTTCCTTATTCATTCTATTCGTGTTAATTGTCTGTTTGCACAATAATTCTTAATAAAGACCTTTATTATCATTATTATCATTATTATTAAACAAACAACACTAAAACAAAACTGAACAAAAAACAAAAAACTTGTGTAATGAAAAAGTAAAGATATCTGGAGAAAATTAATTGGCGTTTGACCCCATTTGACTAGCTACAACCTTAACATTACGGTTCTTGCTTGTTTACACTTCACACAGCAGCTCTCACCCCTCAGGACCCCTCACCTTTAACCCCTCGCCCCTAACTCCTTCTGTACGTATTTTTTACCTCATGTTGACAAAGCTGTTTTACGTCTCACTCCACTCCGGTTTTTTCGGCGCAGGCCTCTAAGACTTCAGCGTCCAGTACGATAATGGCAACTGAGAAGGACTGGAAACGGAGAATGTGTCAATCCAAGCTCTTTAATGCTTAAAATGTCATCAAAACAAACCTTAAAGCTGTCTCCAATGACAAAAGTCTGCGCGACAAACGGACTGCGTAGATAAACATTCTGGATTTTCTTCGGAGCAATATACTCTCCCCCTGTTCCAGAAATAAAAAATTTGCCCTTGTAAATGAAACAAATAAATAACTAAATAAATAAATAAAAAAGAAAAAGAAGTGCTAGATGAGGTTGAGATTGAGAAAATATCTGAGTTTCTTGAGAGGCATCGAACCCAAACCCCTCTCGAGTTCGGATTCCGCGTTCTGATACATCATTTCCTAGTTAAATGGTATCCAATGGTGAGCTTCAGATGGTCAATTTAAGTTCAACTTAACATATTTCCATATTAGACAGCCGAACTAAAAGGTATCAATTTTTCTTATCCTGTTTAGCTTCACAAGTGTAGAAGGAAATCCATATAAAGTAACAACACAGAGACGCCAACCTCTGGAAATTCTACTGAAATCTTACAACCACTTCTAAATAGATTTAGCAAACTGTAACGGAATAAAAAAAAAATTGTATAGCAATGATATTCAGAGATAAAAATGTAGTATTGTTATCTGGGAAAGCTTAAATTTTTTTTCTTTCTATCAATGATTTTCAAAGTTCCATTCTGCAAAAGAGGGCAGTGCGCTTTTAGCCTTGATAAAAACATAGGCATGCCACTCATGCAAGAGTTGTTTTTTGGATGGGTGGGTAACTGAAATATAACCAAAGGATGCTTCCTTTTTTGTAAAGAACAAGAGCTTTACCTTTCGAAAGATTTCAACAAAATTATCGTTAAATGGAGAGCACAATAAAAAAACCTTTCCAATTCATCTGAAATAAACTCAGTGTCTTGTGATCTAGTATTGTCACTGGTTTCATAATCGTAAGCAAATATTAACTGTATCGGTGCCACGTTTACTGTAGACTAGTCTCCTTTGCAGCCGATGTTTGGTCTCGTCACGCAACGCACTTTCTCCCCCCATTGCGTTACGAGAGCAAACAACGGCAGCGCGAACGTATGAAGCTTTTAAGAACATGAGCCCGCGAAGAGTAGGTTCAGGGTCTTGCTCCTATTAGTGTCAGATCCCCGGAAAACCTCTCCCGGTCTTACATCGCATACTCTCTCTCGGCCCCTCAGGGGTGGACTGAGACTTGCCCCGCGCCTATAACCTTTAAATAGACACATGCTGCTGATTCTAATTCTAAAGTTGGCTTCTTCAGTTTGAAAAGCAACTAAGCGGTTCAAAGAGTCGTGGTAAGTACGATATATAATTTTTCATGATTGTGCTTATGGGCTAATGCGACCGTGACATCCCACCAATTTTATAGTGCATATTACAGTGCCTTTATGACCAGAGCTGTTCTTACATAAACCATTTCTAGATTGATTCATATACTGGCAAATTATTAATTGCTGTAGAAGGACGTCATTATGAATACAATCCCTCTATATTTTAAAGTTTTTTCATTTCCTAAGGAGAACAAATCTCGTGCGCATTAGAATCAATACTTCTGCCGTGCTGATTCAAATTCGACGTTTCATTCATGTACCAGCGCTTGGAAAACAATCAAAACGCCAGTGAAAATCTAATCCAATGGACATGCCTAATCTGTGCACAAAAAATGTCCTGAGAAGTTTACAATGTTAAATGTACATATCGCGTCACGCGTACGGTCCATTATTTTCGGCAAAACGAATGTCGGTTTAAATTGAGAAAGAAGGAAACCATTGTTGGTGTTCGCAATGTAAGAATGAGTAAGATAGGGCCATTAGAAATTGACATTTATTTTTGATGAAAATGTTCATCGCAAGAGCAAAGATTCTTCTCCCTATAAAATCTCCGTTTGGTCACGTCTCCTGTTATTGCCTTGACCGTCCTGGGTAGCTTAAGTTTTTACAGTGTTGGTGGTAACGCAGAGTATGTACAAATCGCACAGTATTGATACATTTCAAATGATTTCAAGGCGGGCAAATCTATTTTTATTCAATGAAGTTTATTTTGTGTGTTGGAGAGTGATTGATTTTCAGGTTCCTAAACGGCATTTTTGGCTCTTTACAATTAGAACTTTACTCTTTACAATTGGTATCTGTTTTTGCCTCTTTGGTTTATAAATGTCTTTTATTTTTTTATTTTTACCTATTAAGTTTTCACATCTTTTTTACAAAAGCTATTTGCATTTATCTTTGTTTTGCAGAGAAAGTTCCATTTCAGTTTCTCACTTTTAGTTTCATCAGTCATACGACAAGAATATCAAACAAGACAGGTTTCTTTTTTAAAAGGTTAGTTGTAAAAACATAAATTTAGAAATAATTTTTTTTCGCCTTATAAAAGTAAAATATTTTGGACTGAACATTTAGTGGTAAAGATTAAAAAACTCAAAATAATCTTAGATTTTGGCAAAGACTTATAACTAAAAACCTTCCCTGAAACTTATCATTGTCTTCGAAATAAAATGATTAACTCAAGTCTAGGCCTTTAATTTCCATGATCTAATTACTAAGTCTCCTTTCTAAATGTTACAAATGTCACTGTAAATATTCTTAGAGAATGAAGTGTTGCGTCAATTTGACACCGTCCATCTGATGTTTCTTTATTCTCCCAAACTGTTGGTTGAAGAATATATTGATACTGTAAGGAAAAATTGCAGGTTAAACAATTCTTAAGTGTCCGAGGATGGCAGCGAAAGAGTAAAAGCAGCCACATGATGTGTGAATGGGAAATTGTTACTTGAAAAGAACAAATGTGTAATGTTTTTAGTGCAATCACGAGGAAGTTCAAAAGCAACGTAGTTGTGTTTTAGGTTTTCTAACAGATTTTGTTTTTTTCATAAAATAAGCTGTTACTTTTTATTTTGTACAAAAAGTTATTGCTATTCATCTTTGCTTTTCAGGGAAAGCGTTGTTTTAGTTTCTTACTCTTGGCTCCTCATAATAGGATCAGAATTCTAAAAGCATCACACTTCCTTGTTCAAGGGTAAGCAGCTAAAAAAAGAAGAAATTAGGTAACATTCTTTTCACCCTAAAAAAAAAAAAAGAAAAAAAAAGTGTCGTCGCCACCTCAAATCACACAGAAATCAAATTCAAGAACTGCAAATTCTGATTTTTAAAGAGGGAGCCAGACACAGTGTTTTCCAATGATCACCGTGAGCGAAACGCGGAAAGTCGTGTTGATACATCTCAGACCAAGTTGTTATCAACTACGGTTTAAAAGTCTCGTCGCAGACATTTTGTGTGATTTTTTTATCTGATTAAACTCAGCACTTTGTTCTCACACGAGCTGCTTGCATTACGGCTTTCGGTCTCATCATTCAAACAATTAGGACTCTAAACAACGCGTGTTTATTTTTAAATAGGTTGGCTCAGCTAAACTAAATAACAGATAATTATTCTTTCCTCGGTTTTATTTTCAGAAATATATATTTCGTATTAAAATTTGAGAAGATTTAGTGATGAAAGAGTTATAATTCCGAAAAATCTGATAATATTTTCGAAGACTTACCAAATTCAAATCAATTTTTGATTTGATAGCAAAACACCTCACCATTTGAATTTCTTATCTCATCAGCAATTCTTTCTTCTTGCTCCTTCACATTACCTTGTTAGTCAGTAGGGAGAATTTGGTGTTGCTTTAAGAAAACACCCTCCGCTGATCAGTTTTATCGCCACTTGTTCACTGAATAATATGTTGATTTTGGAAAGAGAAGTAACATGTACCTTACTTCAATCTGTAACTGAGGCCCAGATCAAACGCCGTACTTCACATGTGCCGAACCTAATGACAGTTTGGGTCGACTGAAATAATTAAGAACGCCTGTTTGAATCAAACTTCGAACTTAATTCAGTCAAACCGAGCTGCTAGACCAAACAAATAACAAAAGCGATCTTGTTGGTCAATTGTTTTTCAAGGTAAAGTTAAAATGGCGCCTTTTTCGTGGCTTTTTTCCCTTCCCGCCATTTCCTCCGACAGCATGTGTCGAGCACTGTGTGCCTTGCTCGAAGGTTTCTTTCGAGCAAGGGCACACAATACGCAAAAAACTTTCCAGCTTTCCAACCTAGAATATCGTCGTTTTCTTCTGGAAGTGAGCATTTGTTGCAGAACGGCACTCTACAACGAAGGCAGTGATATTTCGTCGCGTTCAAACACGACATACAAGAATCTTCATCATCTTCAACACCAGCGCGATAGGCAGCCATGTTGGAAAAAAACTGTGAACGAGGCTTATTCATACATTAACATGACTTAACTTTGATAATCGTTTAATTCTGCGTTTGGTTCGACTCATGTGAAGATCGGCGTTTGACCCAAAGTCGTTCTTCAGGCGTTTTTCACGGCTGGCCAGGCGTGAAGAACGCCTCAGCGGCTCCAAATAAAATCAGTCGAACTTGATTGGGTCAAACGCCGAACTTCACATGAGCCTAATTGGTTGAATTAGGTTGGGCGCATGTGGAGTACGGCGTTTGACCCGGGCCTTGAGGTTTTAAGAAATCGGACAAAGGGCAATTTTAAATCACTAGACTCTTATATCAACGATACGCGAGCTCCACTATTTATTGAGATATCTTTGAAAAAGGCAAACTGAAATGCAACTTCCATCGCTCTTACGTTTTTATAATGATTAGCTTTTACCAATAATTTTCACATCTGAACTCACACTAGCTCTTTGTATTCTTTGTTGCTTGACAGAGTAGATTTGAAATCAGTTTTTTGATTTTGGTCACCTACCTATCCGAAGATCTTTTTTCTTTAAAGGTGAGCAACTAAATATTTATTATTTCAGAAGAAATAATGCGCTGAAACGTTTAGGATCGAAACTTGCTAAAAATAGGGATAACGCCCTCTGAATGATGAATCTGTTTACTCTCACCACTTGATTGCTGTATGGAATATCGACTTTGTAAGGAGAAGCTACGTGTTCATCGCATCTGCGATGATGGAATATAAGAAGATCCCGTATGTTATTTGATGAATCTTATGGGCAACCTGGCAAACCATTTTTCTTCCATCTCATATTTGTTTTTATTATTTTGGTGATTTCTTATTACCAACCGCGTGAGTAAAAGGTTCTTAAACCAGCTATTTGCATTTACCTCTGTTTGCCTGGGAAAGTCTCATTTCATTTTCTTACTTTTGTTTTCATAAGGCACACTATCAGGATCTGAAAAAAAGGGCATGTTCTGTTTCCAAAGGTGAGCTGTTTTCTTTTTTTTAATTTTTACCTCTTAGTTTCATTTTCTACGAATGAAACTGACCTCATTCAGTTACCAAACAAAGAATTTCGAAAACTTGGTATATAAGTTCTCGAAGTAACGCGAATGCAAATTGAATGAAATGAAAAGATTTTCCTTCGTATCAAAACCAAAGCGTTTTGATAACGAGTGAGCAGTAGAAAAGCTGTGTAGAATCTTCGCTTTTTCCCAGTTTTGTGCTGCATTATAATCATAATCTTTTCAGTTCTGAAACTGATAACCGTTGAGTAATCATTGTAAACATTCCGATGTTCTAATTTCATACATCTCAAACTGATGATGAATAAAGCGAGTTTCTGAAACTGACAAACCTTTATCTGCATGGAACACACAGTCAGAAATGCCAACATAAATCTATTCATCTGGACACAGTTTAATGGTTTCATACTTCGTCTTATTGTTGAATATCACCTTTTTTCGTTGGATTTATTTCCACGCAAGAATCTAAGAAAAATTATGGCTCTACGTATTAATACAGAAGGGGAAAACTTCAAATATCTCTCCTTGTGTGTAAGGTTTATGGAGTCTTAGGCTTCTTATGACAATAAAAGAAGAAATTCACGAATCACCCCTCACGCAGGTTCGTAAATTCACAAATCACGCTCGCCATTCTGTAAATTCACGTGTCACAAATTAATTTTGGCCTTTATTACATCCATTTTGAAATCACTGGTGGTCCCTGTAATCTGATTGGCTCTAATTGGTGCGATTTATTCCCAAATCGCACCATTTTTTCCTCGAAATCGCATCATTTTACGCTTGACTGAGTGTTTGACACTTGATGTCAAAGTCTTTCTGTTTTGCATACAGAATAAGGTGTAAACGCGTTTCCGGTTCCACTTTTTATTTAAAAACCGGCTCAGCACTGCATCAATAAAATGTTTGAATTGACCAAGTCCTGTATTTGGGCGATTTTAAAATGGATGTAATAAAGTGGTAATTGAACCTCGTGTCATGCAATTTTGGTCTGAAATCATACTTGTAATTTCAAATTGAACTCGCGCTGCGCGCTCGTTCGATTTTGAAATCACGCGTATGATTTCAGCCCAAATTGCACTCCACTCAGCTCAATTACCATTATTAATCACGCGTCACGTTACATCCTTCGACATCCCAGCTCCTTTTAAAAGTCTGCTTTACAGCTTTCGTTTGATACTGCAAAAGAGTACAGAACTGTGAAATGTAGTTGAAGGTTTTTACGCGACTTTAAAGGCAGGTTATTTACACTAGGTCTTACCAAAACTGCGGTTTTACGCAAGCAGTGGGCCTAAGGGCGACGGAAATGAGACCAAATAGTCTGCTAGTTTCCAAAACTTCGTTTTGTTTTATGATGATGAACTTCTTCCTCTCTCACTTTTAAAAATATAATATAATCCTGTTGCTCTTTTGTTCAAATCATATCTCACCTTTTGCAAATTAACCAGATGTCAAATTGACGTTAATCAATCTCTGACACACTCCGCTATTTTCCTTCAGACTGAGAAAAAACACTAGAATTGCTCACTCGTTAAATTTGAAAATCAATAAAAAAAAAAAACAGTTCAGTGTTCCTAGATATGAACGTTCGCGTCTCGAATGCGACAGCGTGCGGCTACCACTGCATCTCTTTTGGGCCGGAATGTCGGGGCTTCGAGTTTGCGTTGTAGGGGAGCCTGTATATTTTCCCGATCGCAGGACAGTTTCCATGGGTAGAGGTGCTGTAGGGCTCGTTCGAGTGTTCCTTTCCCACTGGAAGTTTGTCAGCTCGAACGATTCCGTCCCGTCCCAAATCAGATCTTACACGATTCCAATTTTCCGTTTGTTGCGATATCGTTCCTCATCCTTGATGATGATCCCCTCCCCTTTTGCTAAGGATGTAGTTCGTCTCCTGTGTTTCATCTAGTGTCGTTCTCTCTCCTCGCATAGTTGTTCGGTTGTCCATCTGGACCACAAAGCCTGCTTACACTTTGCAGATCCTTGTTTCTCTTGTGCGGATCAAATTCTCGTAGCTGGTGTGGTTCCAGTTCTGGTAGCTTATTTGATCGAAGAGATAACAGTGAGTTAGGGGTTAGCACCGGTAACTGTATGTCGCCATCGAAATAACATAGAAGGCGGTTGTTCAAAGCAGTCTCTATATTCAGGACCACTTCACATAGTTCTGTCCAGGTCAGCATCCCGCCTCCGATAGTCTTTTTTAAAGCACCAGTCTAATGACGTGCTCGAACTGTCCTCTCCACTAAGCAGCGCGCCTAAGGTTGAATTGCCACTTGACGTTCTTATCTGCTAGGTAGTCTTGTACCTTCTCGTCATACATAACTTGTTAGAGCCACTTCCCGTTGCCGACAAAGGTTTTTCCATGGTCGGAATATCTTCTATGGACGACCACGGCGCGCCGTTTTAAACTCTTTAGGAATCCATAAAATGCAGGATTGGCTTTCCCTTCTGTTTTGGCTCTGTACTTAATGGGTCCTGCAAAATCAACCCCGATAACTTTAAATGGGGTGCTCCTCTTTGTACGGTGAGTGGAAAAGAGTCCAGGAGGGCGGTGTTGCCAGTGCCATAACCTGAAAGCGCTTACAACCTAAACACGCCCTAAGAACTTGTTTCACGAGTGGCCTTAAGCGCGGTACCTAGTATAGCTCACGTACTTTGGTCATGGTAAGGGCCACTCCTCCGTACAGTGTCTCTGGCGAATCCAGACCTTGAGCTAAGGGGGAGACTCATTTTTGTTTGCTGGTGTTCACTCGTGAGCTTTTCTTCCCTCTGCGTCTATTTTTTATCCAAAATAAGGGGGAGAGGGCGGGACCCTTATGCCCCTCCCCTAGATCCGCCACTGAACATCGGTAAACTGAGTTGCAAGTGACGAGCGAGGAGTCTACGAGGAAGATGGGGTAATGGCCATATTATTTCTCTACGCCCTAATATTCTGTCTCGATTTCTCTGCAAATTTATTCGAAAACGGTCTTCTTGAATTTTCCTGCACGAAGGTGCTGGCTGTTGAGCTCCCTTGATCCAGAACGTTGTCTGTTCCTCTATTGCTTCAGTTGTGAGGGGACATACGACTCTCTCGAGGAATCCCGCGATCCAGGCACTTACAACACATACCGCAACTCGTGTCTGTCGAGAAGCTCATCTAAAGGTGTCGTTGCTCTCTGTTTTCGCTACCGCCAGGGCAAACAACTTTCGCGTTTGTTTTAGTTCTTCCGATTTTGATTCATAAATTAATGTCGTTATTATGTCTGGCGGCTAGTCCTGTGGCTATGATAACCAGCTTGGTCCCTGCCACCAAAGATCTGTCAATCTGCTAAAATATCCTTCTCGACTCCCTACGTCCTCTAAAATCTCTTGTGTTGGTACTCATCTCCATTTAATATTTCTTTCTTGGATCTTCCTCACTCGATTATCGACGAATTGTTTGTACTCGCCGTTTCGACGGATCCAATCTGATCCAGTGCTGGGCTGTTGTGCTATCCAGCCAATCAAAAACTCTTCTCAGGGAGAGCCTTCTAGTTTTACAGTCATATGTCCAACCCCTAGTTCTAAACGGGGAATCGTGAGTCCTCTCTTATATTAGCGAGCTGCATAAACCGCAGCTGAGACTCCTTTTCCGCTTGCATCTACTAAAGTGTTTAAATCGATTGTTAAGATTTTCTCTTCATGTTTCATTACGTTTCTTGGTGCGTTCGCGTGCTCTGGAAAACGCTGCTCTCATTTCCTCTATTTTGCTCGTCAGTCACAAAGTAAAGGGGCTATGCCATGCGATTCGTGTATCACAGGCATCTCTGCAGAGAATTTTTCCAGAGAGGGTTAAGAGTGAAGCTTGTTCGAGTGGATCGCAAATCATCGCGACTTTTCCCCTGGATACTCCTTTTTGTTAGGTCAGTGGTTGAAGTCGGGAAGTTGACCTGAGTTTTGTTCTTGTCTTTTTCCCAAGGGACTCTCAGCAGTTTTGATTCACCCGTTTTGGTACCTAGTTGTCGTCTGACATACCCCTGACTCTCGCCATCTGAAGTCATACTTTCGACTTCTAAATCCCGAATGTTGGAATGCCACTCGTTAAGTTCCAATGTCGCCTCACCAACTTTTGTGGCTGTCATCTTGATCTCTAACGCTTGTTTTGTTGTCTTCCCGCCTCTGATCAAATCATTCACGGACATACTGCGCTTTATCTTCTCTACTGGTTCCGGGTTCATCATTTTGTATCGCTGCAATTGTTGTTTGATAACTGAAGTGAGGAGGAATGGACACGGCGCCGAACCAAAGAGTAATCGAGTGAGTCACATGGTTTTTATTTGCTTGCTTGACAGATCATTAAACCAATGAAAACGTAAAGCATCTCGGTCTTCTCTTCGGACGCGAATTTGCTTTAATGCTTGCTTTTAATCTTCGGCTATTGCCACTGGATCGAATGCATTTCATACTAACACGGCCATATCGAAAGCTGGTCTGTAGCCTAAGGCCGATTTGGAGACACTCGCTGAGTGTGAAGACACTTGCATTTGCCCTTGCGGAAGCATCATAGAAAATACGCTTCTTTGTAATCTCTGCATTCCCACGCACGAACGCTTCATGAGGAATATACACTCTCTTCCTTCTCTGACCACTTCGTCGTCGCGTTCTATAATCCCTTCATTCAGTTGATCTTTGATAATGTCGTTGCACCTCTCAAGTTCGCATTGTCTCTTTCATTTCCGCGCAAGATTTTAGAGACGGTTTAAGCTCCCTGCGCGATTGTCCAGTAGGGAAGGATGATTACCTTTGCAGGGCGGATCCGTCTCGCACCAGCCTTCTGCACTCCTGGTAAGCTGTTCTTTGAATTCTTCATAAACCGTTTCCTGGTCTCCACTTGGTTTGTCCTTTAGCTCCTGGACGTCTAGCTTGCAAATTTCTCAGCGTAATCAATTGCGGAGGTCTGCGTTGAAAACATGTTCCTGAGATCTAACCCTGTTCCAGGAGACAAGATTGTCCAGCCGAACTTCGTATATTCTACCACAGGTTCTTCCAGGCGCCCAACTCTTGGTCATGTTCCTTTTTTGATCCTAGGGCACTCGTTTGTTCCATGATCAGATTATCGTTATCATCAGTGGTTACGCCCCTCAAATAAGAAAATTGCGCCACTATCTCTGTGCATTTTTGGTTTTGAAATGTCAGCAGCTCTTTACGCTCGACTTTGTTTACCTCGGCGTCCAAGACCGCAGAATTTGTAGGCCGTAGATATCTATCGGTTTGCTTGAAGTACCAAACATCACTTCAATACGCTTGAGTTGTTCACGGATTGGACGCACATATAAACAGTCCAGAAGCTTTGATACAGCGTAAGAACTTCTGGCTCCCCAGTATCGAACAGTACTTGACACTAAAAACCATCCACGTCATTTGTGATCATGGGATGCACCACTCCTTTCCCTTCTACGCTCGTTGTGGTAATAAGCTGGTCTTGCGATGTAAGTTTGTTGCAGGTCGACGTATGATGTCTTCGGTTGCAGATCTGGCAGCCAGAACGGCATTTGCACTCAGAAGCGCAGTGTCGACTTCCTGTACAATTGAAACAAAGTTGTTTCAATCCTAGCTGTTTCCTCCCGTCTCCAACGGTGATATACTTGTTGCAATTGACGGCTCTGTGGTCGGCTGCATCAAAATTATCACAACCCCTTTTCGTTGGTGATGTCTCCTCGTTTACATAAAGTGTTTTTTTCCCGATCGCGGAATTTAGCACTTAGTTTCCCTGCATTCTCGGTGCAGGAATGATCTCCTTCCGACTTTTCAAAGCTTTTATGAATTGCGGGAAGTCCCAGCCCTGCCAGTCTACTTGTCCTCTGACTAGATCCGCTTTTATGCCCTTAAGTTTGTCGAGCACACTCCTGGCAAATAAATGGCCTTTCACCGTAAACTTTCGCTCCTCTTCACACTGATCACAAAAATGAAATATTTAGATGAAAGTTCCGGTTGAATTTAAGATAGCTCAAGACGCGGTCTTGTTAAACAAGACCTAAACTTTGTATAAAGAAAAAACTCTAAGAATTTTCAAACTTTAATCAACAATTTAAGCAAGAAATGTGGATTTTTAAAGAACTTAGTTCCTGGAGATCTCGTCCTTGCCGACCGAGGGTTTACGGTCCATGAAGAAGTGTGTTTTCGCCAAGCTGTAATCAACATCCCTGCAGTTGCAAAAGGCAAAAATCAGCTAGATCCTGTAGACGTTGAGAAAACTCGAAAAACTGCCAATGTTCGCATTCACGTGGAACGTGTGCTTGGCGTCCTTAGACAGAAGTATACAATTCTTCAAAGTACACTTCCGACTGAATTTCTTACATGCAATCAGGGGAACCAGATTCCTTTGATTGATAGGATGGTGAGGGTGTGCTCTGCCCTGTTTAACCTTTGCCCGCCTATCGTACCTTTTGATTGAAAAGAGCAGTACTCTTGTAGATGTTTTCTTCCCATTGGCACTAATTAGTAAGTTTTAATGTGTGGTTCTAGAAAATTTCCATACCTTCCCCAAGAATGGTTTGATATAGCTGGAATCCCTCCACACCCTCTGGTATGTCCAGTTTTGCTTCATACTTTCCCTAAAAATTTTGGCTTCTGAGAGCCCCCTTGTTCCCCTCTGAATTTTCAATGATCCTCGTAGGGGTGGGTACGGATATTTTCTTATACCACAATAGATACTGTCATTGTTCTAGTTCCTGATTTGCACAATTGCAAATACCACAGGGTTTATTGTAACACAAGCACAAGGTGCATTCTGGATATTTATGGACAACCCCTGAGGTTCGGTCCACAAAGCAAAATTTCATCCCTCAGTCTGGAATTTTACAGCAAAGCTCTCGTCCCCGATTATTAAAGAGTGAATAATAATGGCGAGTGATCAGGTTTAGAAGGCTGAAAATCCATTAAAACATATCTTTGTAACAAGATTCAATACACTGAAGCTGAGCGATTAATTGTAAGTGTAGTCAGGAATGGCAGGAAATTGCTCCATTTGACCAGACTTTAGACATTTTATCAGGTGTCCATGCATTTTTGAGATGTCATACTGAATAATTTTGGGGTCATCCATGAAAACAAGGCTTGTAGCATAAGCTATAGAAAACACACCACAGTCAGATCTATTAATTTGTTGCAAAACAGGGACAACTGGAAGTTTCCTGAACTCATTACCAAAGAGGTCTCGTGCTTGTTTTTCAATGTCATCAGAAATAACATCGTGGAAAAGGCTGTCATATAAGTTGACATGGCCCTTAGTACATCCTATTGAGCACAGGCAAACCCAATGGTTGCCTCCAGTGTGTAACAGCTGAACAAACTCTCCACCAACAACATCAAAGTTTTTGCAAAGACCAAGGGTTGGCCTTTGAAATCCCTCAATGTTAGGATTTTTTTTTTCAAAGCTACGCTTGATGAATTGCCACACCATCTAACCATCCACAAGGACTTGCAATGAGTGCAGAATCCCTTTCAGTTAAGCTGCCAAGTGAACTTGTCTTATCAACATTTAAGTTAATAGCAGTTCCAATTAATAAGAAATCTGAGTCAGTTGTTGAGGTTTGAGAGCCCATGGAGGTAGATGTCGATGGCTCACTTTGAAGGGTTTCAGAATGTATGCTGGCTGATGATGATGAACTGCTTATAGGGGTCTCTGAATTTATGCAGACAGTTTCTGATGGCCTGCTTTTAGGTGTGGCAATCCTGCACAAACTTAGGTTGTTCTAGCATTATTTGGATACCGTTTGTATGACATGCATGCCACATGAAAGAACTTCCCACTTGAGCATAGTTCATTGTGACATTTCAATAACTTTTCATGGGGTTCAGCTTTCTTTTCACACACGTAGATTTTATCCAGCTCTGCTGCCTCAGCCATGTACTGATCTTTCAAATCTGGCATTTTCTTGGATTTTGGTCTTGCAAACTGGGGTAACTTTCTACAGTGTGGGCATTACCAGACTTTTGTTACTTTCAGTTAATCAATACACAAGCAAGATGGGTGGAATATAGACACTTTGCATTCAGGATTAGCACAGGTAACTGTTTCCTCATTTGTGCTTTGTCTGCAGTAACAATTACCTGATGGCCAACTTTCCCTTGGACTTATCTGAGATTTTAAGTCCATATTTCTAGTGTACCAGCGACCTAAAATTTCTGGCAATACACAAATTCTCCAAAATTTCTCTAGCTTAGGGATTTGTGTTTCCCAGTGTTCAATGTCTGGTAGTAGTCTTTGCTTCACAAACTGATGGCAAACACAATGAAATCCAAATAAGCTCTCCCAGCAGTATGAATTTGTTGTTGAGATTGAAAGTAATTGTTATGGTCTCTTTTTAACATAAATTCATCTCCATGTTTCTCTAAACAAGAGGCTTTCATTTGCACATAACTGCCAAAGTCAAGGCCCTCGATGCAGAAGGGGCACTTCACTTCTCCACAGCCCTGTCCACAACAATCACACTCACAAAGAAAATCTGGGGTTGCATGCAAAAATTGATAATTGTTATTAATGATTATCCCACATTTGGTGACTAAAAAGTTTCCATGAGTCTCTTTCGTGGTTTTCTCATAAACTGCGATAGCTAGCGCCTCGTGTTTACATCCATGTTAAACCGAAAAATATTTGGATAACATATGGTTTTGATCAAAGATTGCGATGGCTATGATGGATCTGTGTGGCTCACTGCACGGCACTTTGAAGCACCTATCCTTCCAGCCCTCTATCTAAAAAAGGCACTTCCTTTAGCCTGGTCAATAGTGTCTCTTTCAATTGCCTTTATTTGTTCTTCAGATAACTTTAAATCAACTTTGTAGCACTCCTGGAGTAGTTCAGGGTAAGATAAATCAAGATATTTCTTTTCATACAAATCTGGGATAGCTTTGATATCTCGGGTGGTAGAAATAAATGACTCAGAATGTGGATGGATCAAACTGAGGCAAAGTGGTTTGACTCTGCACTCACTCAGTGATTTGTAAAATTGCTGCAATTCATCGAGAAATATGCTAGGTTTGTTTTATCAATTTGAACCTGAAATTAGTTCTAGAACGGTAACCATGCTTCATAAGATCCATTAACCTCTATGATTTGTGGTTTCAGTGGCATTGTTATCCTTTGTTCGCC
>NC_142520.1:36542377-36582377 GCF_964205215.1 Stylophora pistillata
AAGGCCATGTGCTAATTTCTGAAAGCTTAGTCTTAGTTACAGTAGTACCTTTTTGTGGAACTCGTTACCTGAGAATGTCAGAGAAATCAGATTAATGGGTGAATTTAAAAAGTGAATTAATTGTGTATTTGAGTCATTAGATTCTCACTCGGCAATCTTATAAAACAGTATATTGATGGTTTTTATCCAATTTTATATTGTTTGTATTTCGATAGCTATTGTTTTTACTTAAGATTTTTACCGAGTTTAAATAATTAAAGATACTGCTAAGAGACGAAATATCGCTAGAATGCATATTACAATAACTCAACCCTGGCTCAACGATAAATCGCTGAAGAGATATTTCACCGAAGCGATATATCGTGATGATGTTCCACACGCTATATGATGTATACGTTGTAGCGATAGATCGCCGGAACAATATACCGTTGGAACGATTTATCGTCAGAACAAGATATCGCCAAAACCTCCGATATCTCGTCGATTTATCGTTGTGAGGTGTCGATAAAATAAACGGTGAACAAAGAACAAAACGCGATATTCGACGATGATCGTTTGCATTACTTTTGCACAGTACTGTAAGTTTAATGCAAATATAACACGATTCGTAAATTAACCTCTTTTTTATTGGTAAAACTCTCTTGATAGCTGTGTTCAAATCTGCTACACGAGTATCTGAATTCAAC
The DNA here is from genome assembly GCF_964205215.1 of Stylophora pistillata. Taxonomy (NCBI): domain Eukaryota; kingdom Metazoa; phylum Cnidaria; class Anthozoa; order Scleractinia; family Pocilloporidae; genus Stylophora; species Stylophora pistillata. Next base: position 36,543,064 of record NC_142520.1, read on the forward strand.
CCAACTCATTGACTTGGGATTGGATTGAATAAAAGAGTGAAAAAGGAAGAAAACAACCACCTCCCTAAAAAAGCTTAAGGACTCCAACACATGTCAGTTTTCATTTTTACAGTTTTTAAGTTTTCTTCTTTTTTTTTATTCTTTACCACGACAAAAAACAGGAAAGAATCGTAATGAGTGACGCATCAGAAATCCTAAAATCAGTCCACATAGGTTTAGATGTCACCATATTTCTTCTCAACACTGATCGTGGCCCACAAGCGACCAAGCTATGCAATGAATGTGCGATTCTACTTCAAAACCTTGATTCTGGTATTCACCTTGATATCTCCGATGCATTATTCAATGCGTACTACGCCATCTCGGCTTGTATCAAATGTGCAGAAAGAAATGCCAAGAAGCTTCTTTGCAAGTTCTACCTCGTTGGAAGACTAACCATACAACTTGGTGACAAATATGAAGCACAGAGACGGTTTGTAGAAGCAAAGCAACTCTTCAAAAGCCTACTCACCATCATGCAGATGATATGCTGCAAGAGTAGAGAACTAGTGGCTCACAATAGACTTGGGGATGTATGCTTCAGCCTCAGTGAAATGCAGAATGCAAAGAAATACTACCAGAAAGCACTTGCCATCGCGATAGAAATTGGCGACAGACAAGAAGAAGGAAAAATAAACGGGACCCTCGCGTCTATGTTTTATTCCCTTTGCGAATATCAGAAGACTAAAGAATATAAAGAGAAAGCACTTGCCATCGCGATAGAAATTGGCGACAGAAAAAGTGAAGGAAGAATAAACTCGGACCTCGGATCTGTGTTCTATTCTCTTGGCGAATATCAGAAGGCTAAAGAATATCAAGAGAAAGCACTTGCCATCGCGATAGAAGTTGGCGACAGACAACAAGAAGGAAGAATAAATGGGAACCATGGAACTGTGCTTTCTCTCCTTGGCGAATATCAGAAGGCTAAAGAATATCACGAGAAAGCACTTGCCATCGCGATAGAAATTGGCGACAGACAAGAAGAAGGAAGAATAAACGGGACCCTCAGGTCTATGTTTTATTCCCTTTGCGAATATCAGAAGACTAAAGAATATAAAGAGAAAGCACTTGCCATCGCGATAGAAATTGGCGACAGAAAAAGTGAAGGAAGAATAAACTCGGACCTCGGATCTGTGTTCTATTCTCTTGGCGAATATCAGAAGGCTAAAGAATATCAAGAGAAAGCACTTGCCATCGCGATAGAAGTTGGCGACAGACAACAAGAAGGAAGAATAAATAGGAACCATGGAACTGTGCTTTCTCTCCTTGGCGAATATCAGAAGGCTAAAGAATATCACGAGAAAGCACTTGCCATCGCGATAGAAATTGGCGACAGACGAGAAGAAGGAAGAATAAACGGGAACTTAGGATCTGTGTTCTATTCCCTTCGCGAATATCCAAAGGCTAAAGAATATGACAAGAAAGCACTTGCCATCGCAATTGAAATTGGCGACAAACGTGGAGAAGGAGCAGCATACGAGAGCTTAGGAGCTGTGTTTAGTTCCTTTGGTGAATATCAGAAGGCTAAAGAATATTACCTGAAAGCACTTGCCATCGCGTTAGAAATTAGCGACAGACATACAGAAGGAAGAACATACGGGGGCCTCGGAGATCTGTTTCTTTCCCTTGGCGAATATCAGAAGGCTAAAGAATATCAAGAGAAAGCACTTGCCATCACGATAGAGACTGACGACAGACAAGGAGAAGGAACAATAAACACGAGCCTCGGGAGTGTGTTTCTTCACCTTTGCGAATATCAGAAGGCTAAAGAATATTACATGAAAGCGCTTGCCATCGCAATAGAAATTGGCGAAAAATGTGGAGAAGGAGCAGCATGCAAAGGCTTAGGATCTGTGTTTAGTTCCTTTGGCGAATATCAGAAGGCTAAAGAATATTACATGAAAGCACTTGCCATCGCGTTAGAAATTGGCGACAGACATGGAGAAGGAGAAATTTATAAAGGCCTTGGAGGTCTGTTTTCTTCCCTTGGCGAGTCTCAGAAGGCTAAAGAATATGAGGAGAAAGCACTTGTCACCGCGATAGAAAGTGGCGGCAGACAAGAAGAAGGAAGAGTGAACCGGGACCTCGGATCTTTTTTTTATTCCCTTGGCGAATATCAGAAGGCTAAAGAATATCACGCGAAAGCACTTGCCATCGCGATAGAAATTGGTGACAGACGAGGAGAAGGAAGAACGTACGAGCAACTCGAAGCTGTGTTTCATTCCCTTGACGAATGTCAGATGGCTAAAGAAAATCAAGAGAAAGCACTTGCCATCGCGATAGAAATTGGCGACAGACAAGAAGAAGAAAGAATAAATGGGAAACTTGGATCTTTGTTTAACTCCCTTGGCGATTATAAAAAGGCTAAAGAATATCTAGATAAAGCTCTTGCCATTGCGATAGAATTTGGCGACAGACAAGTAGAAGGAAGAATAAACAGGAACCTCGGATCTGTGTTCAATTCCCTTTGCGAATATGAAAAGGTTAAAGAATATGACGAGAAAGCACTTGCCATCGCGATAGAGATTGGCGACAGAAAAGAAGAGGGAAGAATGAACAGGGACCTCGGATCTGTGTTCTATACCCTTTACGAATATCAGAAGGCTAAAGAATATGAAGAGAAAGCACTTGCCATCGCGATGGAAATTGGTGACAGAGAAGAAAAAGGAAGAACAAACGGGAGTCTTGGATCTGTGTTTTATTCCCTTGGCGAATATCAGAAGGCCAAGGAACATAAAGAAAAAGCACTTGCCATCGCGATAGAAATTGGCGACAGAGAACAAGAAAGAAGAATGAACGAGGACCTCGGAGCTGTGTTCCATTCCCTTGGCGAATATGAAAAGGCTAAAGAATATGAAGAGAAAGCACTTGCCATCGCGATAGAAATTGGCGATAGAAAAGAAGAAGGTAGAATGAACAGTAACCTCGCACGTGTATCCTATTCCATTGGCGAATATCATGAGGCTAAAGAATATCACGAGAAAGGACTTGCCATCGCGATAGAAATTTGTGACAGAGAAGCAGAAGGAAGAGCTAACGGGAATCTCGGAATTGTGTTTTCATCCCTTGGCGAATATCAGAAGGCTAAAGAGCATGCAGAGAAAGCACTTGCCATTGCCACAGAAATTGGCGACAGAGAAGAACAAGGTAAAGAATACTACTCCCTGGGATGTCATTATTTTGGCGATGGAAAAAATTGGGACGCGAAACAATATTTGGACAAAGCAGTCGGCGTCAGTATTGCAATTGGTGACAGAATATTGGAAGCTCTCGCTACTTCAAGTTTGGCAGTTGTTTTTGCTTCTGTGAATGACTTTCAGAAAGCAAAAGAACATTGTGAGAAGGCGCTGACCATCAACAGAGAAAATGGCCGTAGGGATGAAGCAATAATTTACAAAGAGGTTGGCCAAGCATACCATTCGCTTGGTGAATGCGGCAAGGCAGAAGATTGTTTTAAGAAAGCTTTTTCTATAAGCAGTCAAATTGGAGACAAAATGATGGAGTTCACCAGCCTTCTCCATATTGCAAAGTTAAAGCTATCGCATTCAGAAGTTGCGGAGGCAATGGATTATCTCATTCTTTGTATTAGAAAATACGACCAAATGAGAACTTTTCTGAAAGGAAACAGTGAATTTAAAATGTCTCAGTTCGAGGCACACGGTGCTTTTCCCTACCAGCTACTCACTGACTTGCTTTGCGTTACTGGAAATTTTCGAGATGCTCTCTATGCAGAGGAACTGGGACGAGCAAGAGTCCTCGCAGAATTAATAGCAGACAAGTATTCCGTAGAAAGCCACATCTCAGCTAATCCACACTCATGGTTCGGGATTAAAAAAATCGTGGAAAAAGAAAGTAACTCGGATTTTTTGTATGTTTCGTACAGAGAGCGGCAAGTTTTTCTCTGGGTATTGAAAGCAAATGGAGACACTTTCTTTCGAAAATCAGACGAAGTAGAACTAAAAACTCTTGATGCTGAGCAAGTTTGCGATGTGGAAGGAATTTTTAAAAAGAGCGCCGTTTGGTTCGGCGTTTTACCCACAGCCAACTGTGAGGATCGATCTTTAGATGACAACGTGACGATATCTCCTCGTGGAAGCAGCCGAACAAATTTACGAGGTGAACAAACCAAAGATACCGAAAGAATTCATCATTTGTGCTACGAATGGATCGTCGCACCTGCGGCACATTTACTTACAGAGCCTGAAATAATCATTGTCCCTGATCGTTTTTCGTACCGAGTCCCATTTGCTGCCTTGCGTGATGAACCTTCCGGAAAGTATTTGTCGGAGAGGTACAGACTACGCATTGTCCCTTCCCTGACGACCCTCCAACACATTCAAGAATGTCCAGTGGACTATCACTGTCAGACTGGTGCACTGATAGTGGGTGATCCTACGGTTGGCGAAGTGCATTACAATGGGCGTCTCCTCGACATTACACCATTGTTCTGTGCAAACAAGGAAGCAAGGATGGTTGGTGAACTGCTGGGCGTTGAGCCTTTGTTGGGAGGGCGCGCAACAAAGCAGGCGGTACTTCAAGCAATATCCTCAGTGAGTCTGATACATCTTGCCGCACATGGAAATGCCGAAAGAGGAGAGATTGCCATCTCCCCACAAAGTGCTGCCAACAGTATTCCAAAAGAGAAAGACTACCTCCTGACTATGTCCGACATTCAAGGAATTCAAGTGCGAGCTAAACTGGTTGAACTCAGCTGTTGTCACAGTGGGCGTGGATTGGTTAAAAAGGAAGGAGTTATTGGAATCGCTCGAGCATTCTTAGCATCCGGTGCACGTTCAGTGTTGGTAGCATCGTGGGCTATAGACGACAAAGCAACGGCGAACCTCATGAAGCATTTCTATAAACACCTTGTTCGTGGAGAAAGTGCCAGTGAATCTCTTCACCAGGCCGTTCAATGGTTGAGAAGCAATGGCTTCCCCGAACCTTCCCAATGGGCTCCGTTTGTGCTGATGGGGGATAACGTGACATTTGATTTTATGAAAAAAGGGTAAGTCGGATTATAAGGCCAAATTTCCTTTAACACTTAACGTTTTCAGTTGATCACATTATAGTCAGTTTTTGTTGTTTGTTTGATTTTAACTAGTGCTCGGAAACGGAAGATTTGATGAATCGCTTCCTAAAATTGGCCTTGAAAAAGAGTTTCCTTTCGTATGAAAAATATTCAGAAATAATTGCTCAAGGTTGATACGATGCTAAATGCTATGACGATTAATATAATCTGAGAAACTCAAGCTAACTAAAATAAAGTTAATTTCATTTTGTAAAAAAATCAACAATAGCAAGAATTAAATGAAAATTTTGAAGTCACTTTTGCAACAAGCATGAAATGTGCGACAATAATTTGGAAAGTTTGGACAATCGTAGCCAGTGACGATGAAGAAAGTCACTCTCTTGGCAAAAAGTCTGTTCCGTCTGCTTTAAAGTTGAACTATATTGACAAATGTAAATTGTTTTTTTTTCCAGGAAAGAAGAACTCAAAGGGGATAACAAAGAGGCAAAGAAAGGAACAGAGTAACGAGTGATCCTTCACAAAGATTTTTCTACCTGCAAATTGATTTTAAATGGACACTAGTATTACTTTGAGTAGACATTTTCGATTTTTTTTAGAGTCAAGAAGTCGTTTTTGCATGCTTTTGTAATCACGGTTAAATCGAAAGCAAATGATAATGAAACCTGCAATTCATTCGTTAGATCTGTTAAGTATATCAAACGCAGGAAATTAGCTTAATGTTTGATAACGTAAAAATGTTGGCAAAGATTCGTCAAGACTTAAAATTATCATTTGATTTACACAACCCTGAACTGGTTTTCAATTCTCCTGTAGCATGCAAACGTCATCATCAAAGAGTGAATACTGTTCGCAGGTGTAGGAGATGGTAACATAACAAAAAAACGGAGGACGGAACAAAAAGCGCGTCAGATACTTTATAATGATCTAAAAGTTAAAAGAAGAAGGGAGTACAATATACTCCAAAAAAAATTATAACAAACAGAGAAGAAAAGAGAAACGGTATGCAAATTGTTGAGGTAAACTAAGGAGGAAATATTGCGCGAGATACCAACGCAATAGTTAAACAGAAGAATGCAAACAGCCATTTCGTAGGATATTAAGGAGACAATCGGGAAGAATTCTGAAAAAAAAAAAGACCAGAATGCTAGATTCCAACTTAAAAAGCAAATGGAAATTGTAAAAACAACGAGGTAAATATTAACTTGGAAATCAAACGGAGAAGAGAAAAAGCAAAATTCAATCAGAGAAGGGAACGTATTATGTGCGAGATACAAACAAAACAACCAAACGGAGAAAATACAAAATCAGTGCGTAATCAACCGTAACAAATAAAAGTAAAGAGAGGAAACCCGGAGACTAAACTTTGATGAAAACGTCATATTGGAAAGAAAAGGAAAATTTATTGTGCAAAACATTGAAGTAAAAGTCAATCAGAAGAAGGGAAGAAACAGTGTACAAGATAAACTGAAGTAACAAACTTTAAACATGGGCACGTTATATTACACATGCGTGAGTTTTGTTTCGGATGGGTGGGTTGAGATAGGACATTTTTAGTGACTAATTTTTTAGATTTTGTAAAAGAAAAAGAGCATTGACTTTCAAAGTTTCCAACAGAAATACTGTTCGATAGAGAGCATAAAATACCCTTCTAATCTATATGTAATAAACTTAGACATAGGTATTTTGTGATCCTGCATAACTGTTGTCCATACTATGTGATGTCACGCTTACCTTAGCCTCCTTTACAGTCCTCGTTTGGTCTCGTCACACAACGCACTCTCTCGCCCGTGGCGTGAAGAGACCAAAGAACGGCTGCGATTGAGACTTTGCTGGCTCATATGGTGCTTCGGCTCGAGCCTTTTAGTTTTACCGCAGAAACCAAAAAAAAATTCCATTTTATCTCTAGGAGACCTTAACCAAATATACTCCACGGTCTACGTTTTTCGATTAAGAGAAGGCACAATGAATGAGGAGAAAAAAAAATCATATTTTAAAGGCTTTTAAGCGGGCATTAACGAGGGTTGAGGTGCAGTTGCCAATCTGGACTTTGCCTTCTACATGTAGAAGACGTGATCAAATACTGGTAGTTTACATGGAAATCAAGGAAATCACACGTGATGGAGTGAAGTCCAAGTTAGCTTTGGGCGAATTTGATTGGTAGAAAACGGCGTCAAAGCACGTGAGAGTCGCGTGGAAAATTTACCAACAGTATCATTTGGTTTCACGTAACATTTTTTTCTGGGAAAAGATTATACTGAAAAATTTAGGCTGCAAATTGGAAAATATCATTTTATAGGGGAAGGCCTACTCAATAATGGCAAGAAAACACGTAACTGGTTCCGAAAAATGCCATTTAAAACACAAGATGTAACTCAATGAGAACTTCAAAACGTAAAGAAACGGATACTAACAGGGCGGTCGACACAGAAAGGAAGTTTAACTTGCTGATCTTTTCGACCTTGGCCAATAAAGCAGCTATATGTCAAAAACAAGATTATTGATCACAGATGCTTTTTGCAAATCATCGCCCAGAAAGCATTTGTCTTTCGCGACATGTACTTGCAGTGCCCATTTAATCAGCGGGCGGCATAATAATTTGCATATCTTGAACTGCTCGGTTGTGCTTGGTCACCAGATAAAGCTTTGAGAATACAAGAGTCTCTTTGTCGATTTCAGCTGCTGTCAATCAAACGCTTGGATGCGTAAAGTAAATCCCGACGTGACCTTAAGGGAACAACAGCAATAATTAACAATGGCCATTAGAACTAAGCAGCGCTTTGCGCAAAATCTTTCCAGAGTCTGCAAAACTGGCCCTCACGAAACAAACGCTTAAGTGATAACTTCATGTTTGACCTTAAGTAAAGGAGCTTTTGTAACCCCGATGTTATCGCGACGAGGCGCACACGAAGGACATTTTATATTTTAACAGTTCTTTATTGATTTCGTTTTTAGTGTGCGGAAATGTTGACTTTGTGCCACACTTCTTTTATGGCATGATTGAGAGGAGGGACGATGTAATTTGGTTTCATTAACTGTGTCAATAATGTAAATTGGCCACCCCAAGTGGTTTGAAAGCTGACCTTTCGAGCGTTAGCCCTTCGTCAGAGCGAATAGAGGAGTTGTGGGTTATGTGTGTGTTTAAATACATATGAAAAAGGTTTATATGAAGTTATACGTGACAAGTTTCTATGAAGAGACTCAATGCCCTGACGCACTGATTGGTTCAAAGCTGACCTAATGCTGTGATTTGATTGATGCGCGATACGTACCCTAATGCGGCAATATGATCATACCCAATCTGATCATACCCAAATCGGCGACCTAATCGGTGCGGCAATGAAGCACTTGATACGCTAACATAGAGTTATCATTTTTTATAATAATGAAAGAAACTCAAAAAAACTCGTCATTCGTTATGTCCTCGTTTATGATTCGCAACACCATTGTGACGTTACTGTTTAGTTGTTGTTACCTTACCTCGTTGCATTCAAGATAGACTTTGACTCATTCAAATGCACAATTATCATCCAACTGAAAGCTTGCTTACTTCGCAAAAGAGGTGTCTAGAACATTCCTCTTGGTTCCACCGTTCTTTCAATTTTTTTACTTATGCAAGGGGATACAGCAACTGAGATTTCACGTATGTGAATTTCTAAAACCTCAAATGAGATCGAAATTAAACAAAAATACAAATAATCACCTATCGGAAGCCATTCAGCAATGTCACTGGTATGGAGCCAGCCATCCTCATCAATAGTCTCAGCAGTTTTCGTAGGGTCGTGAGGATAGCCTTGGAAGACGTTGGGACCTTAAAGACAAATCTAGAAAAGTGAAATCCAAATGATTGGATTGCAGTTTAGTCGAATTGAAAGAAATGGATTTTGTTGTAACAATCATCTTTTTTATCTTACTAAAAATGTTGCTATGTCCGTCTATATTACCTCTCCCTGACCATCTTTAGCATAGTATTCTTTCTCTTCGACGTCGACAAGCTTAATTATGTTGCAAGGAACTGGAGGACCAACATGTCCGGCTGCAGAAAGAAAAAAAGTACAATTAGCATAGGAAATAACGTGATTTCCGGTTCCATTTTCGTGTTGATAGGCACGAGTAGATTTTTCAAAGACAACAAAGCCTTCGAAAAATTAACAAGTGTTTTTTAATTTAAAGGGCCTGTAAACCCAACTCGTACATTTTCTTTTCACATAGCTGTTTAGCAAATATATCAAGTACTTCAAATGTGTAATTATTTTTTCTCAAAAGTCCATTTTCACCTTGAAAAAGCTCTTCCAAATTCGAAACATTCGCCATCTTGAATTGCGCCATCTTTCCTGTGACGTCACGGGTGGAACGTTCCTGTACTGAGGTCAAAAGCTTTCTTTTACGATCGCGTGAGATATGTGTAAGTCTCCTTCGCAGCCCCTGTTTGCCGGTCTAGTCACGATTTATTTACTTATAATTTGGTTGATTATATTAAAATTTTTCGTAATGGTAAAGCATTGTGTCGTCCAGTTTTGTAGTAATTCAAACAAAACCGGGTCTACAATGCATAAATTTCCAAAAGAAGCAAATTTGAAGCAACAATGGGTTAAATTTGCATGTTCAAGTTAAAAGAGCCGATTTTGACGAGCCGTCCGAACATTCTGTTTTCTGTAGCAGTCATTTGTCTCCCGATTGCTATGAGAAAAGCTATATGGTCGAAATAGGTCTTAAAAAGCTAGCAAAAGCTACTTCTTCCTGTTGCTGTGCCGACGATTCAGGCCCCACCAGAAAAAAAATTCTTCCGAAGTAAAAAAGCGACCTTTGCATTCAGCAGACAGCGAAGATCCAGAGGTGACTGACCGTACTGAGAAACGAACGAGGAGAAGTAGAGCTCTTCAAAAGTTGGAAGTTAACAGGATAAGTACCGAACTGATTTACGCGGAAACCTCCAGATTTTAGGTTCTCTAAAAACACTTTTCTTTCTCAGCTGTTAAAATATTATGGGGAAGCCAGTTGTTCGGGAGCCAGTGATGAGCCCAAAAAAGACACTGACCTGTTTGAACCTTTGCCGGAAACCGAGACACGTATCAAGAAAGAATTCGTTGATGTTGGTATACAATGCGATCTGGAATTTAGTTGGTTAAATATTCCACGATCATCTACGGCGAGTGTGGGTGAGACAAAAATCTGTCAAAAGAAATCTTCGTAGAGAATCTTTGCCAGCCCCGCTTGCTGCTTTCTTTGAGAAACCCTGCAAAGAAGTAGCAGGAGAATTTGTGTCATGGTTTACACAGTGGTGAAGTTGTAATCAAAGGTCATTCGAAAAAAATCTTTTACTTTGAATAGAAATTACAAGATTCAGAGTTGAGCTTGCGAAACTATTTTTCTATATTTCCAATCGATGCAATCACAAACAGGTTCGATAATTATATATATACAGGCCACACTCGCAAATATTTATGTTACAACTTGTTTATCAATAATAATACTTCGGAGATGAAGGAAAGCACTATATAAATATTTCCTATCAAACAGGCACAACCACTAGTGCTGTAGGACACGAATAATTATGATCTGCATTTACATGTGCCTTTGTTTCTGTCAAAGGTTTGGTGGTTTTAATCCAGTGTAAGAAATTCCAAAATCATCTGGAAAAGTGCTTCGATTTTATTTACCGCACTAGATGGCAGAGCGACCCTGACATTTTTGCCGAGATAACCTCAGCACCAGCGAGCCAGCTGTCTGTAGGCAATGTAGCGAAATTCCCTCCCAGGAGAGCGAAAAATAACTAGCTCTAGCACTGTGTTATTTAATCAATAGCACCAAAAACTCCAGCAAATCGATCTCAAAAACAGATTAAAATAAAACATTTCTCTTACTCGTTTTGGATGTGCGCCGTATTGCTACCTGTACGTTTAATAGGCCGTCTCCAGCACCCAGACATCGAGGCAGGTTGAGTGAAAACCTGGATACTCAGTAATACAACTCATTTGGGTTTCAGGCCTTTGTTCCTCCACCTTTTGCCACACTTGCCCGATTTCCGCACAACAAACACTTTCATGTGTTGTCGGCATTGGCTGACAAGCTCCACACTCGCACCTTTGAGAATTTTATATAAAACACCCACGAACGCTCATGTTAAAAAACTTCTTTTGCATTCTTTTAGATTGGAAACTTGCCTTATTAAGTTTTCATGTCAAAAACAAATAAATTACACAATGAATTAAATACCAGTCTGTGTTTCCGAGACGATCGGCATCGCTGTCAACCGGTTCTGTGCTGTCTTCGTGCGGATCGTTTCGGTGGATCGTTTCGTGCGGCTCATATTGATAAGAACGTGGCGCAGACTATCCTAAAGGTTCTGAGTTATCCCCATCGCTGTCATATAAGTTTAAGGCATTCGAGTAGCTTCCCCCTGACAAAACATCGTCCGAACTACTGCTACTTGAACGAGCTGCCATACCAAAGCTACTGTGAAATCTGTGTTGCGCAATATTTTAGTTCCCCCGCTTACGTCACAACCTCTCTCTATTGTTTTCACCAGAAGTGAAATTTCAGCATAAAATGCCGATTTTCTCCTTAAATAAGTCGAATTGGGCAAAACTAATTGCAGATTCGTTTTCTATGACACTTTTTACATGGAATAAGACAAACATGTATTTTTGGGTTGACAGGCCCTTTAATACCAAATTAGACAAGAAAAAACTCTATTACCTATTCAGGTGGTTCGTACCGGTTTTCATCTTTTTGATGGTTTGTAACTTTGAAAGAATACAACAGAAAGGCTGACAAAGGCCAGTTGAACACTTTTACGGGGTTGAATTATATAATCATTGGTTATCCAAAAATAGGTGTCATCTCGTCACTAGCAGTTTCGATGGCAACGCTTTCATAGGCTTATTCAGACGCATTTTTTAGCCTGTGGCTTAAATAATTCAAAAACTAATCCAGTGACCCCCTGATTTTTTCAGTGATTGCTTTTGGCACTTGAAAAGGAAAATGAACAAAGATTTTTAAAAAATTATACGGAGCGGAATTTCAGAAAATCTACAAAGAGGGCAATTTTCACACATCGCAAATTTCCTTCCGTAGAATTTTCTATTTTTTTTTCTGATGATTCTTTTCGACGTTATTATAATATTGGAACAATAAAAAGAAGGGGTCACCGGACTTGTTTTCATGCAGTAGCTTTCGTGAGTTTAGCAATTTCCACGCGCGTTCTCGCGCATTTAAAAATCTGGATTCTATAAGATCGACATTTGCTCATGATCTGTTATAGCTACCGCTGACAGTTGCGTGTGCTCGTGCGAGCGTCTACTGCATCCGATCTATAGTTCACAGACGTTTACTGCTCGGAAAGTCATTCACCAGCCGTTAAAGACAGCCTTCCCAGCTCACCTTGAAAGATTTACTTCCAACGTATGGCTATATTAGCCATATTTTTATTGAAAAACAACAAGCGAAAGTTTGAAATGGACAAATTCCATGGAAAAGAGGTGTCGGTTGGCGCTTCGATCGGAATGTTTGTTTAGAGATAGCGAGTCTTCTAATAGGTAAAACGTTATGCTTGTTTACCTGAGATTTTTTCGGGTATCTCTCTTTATTCTTCATTGTTGGTTTCTTCGAAGTGTTTAACTATGGCGGCCAATATCGTCTTTGTACGTGTGACTCGTGGTGTCTTCGCCGATGAAGTTGTTGGTGGATTAGACAATATGGCAACTAGTCCTCTTTTACCAAACCTTGTGTACAGTTTGCGAAGGTCATCGTAAGAGAGACCACTGTCAGCGATATTTTGTGCCATTGATCTTTTAATTGGTCCGGTGTCGGTTTCGTCGAACAAGTTGTCACTGAATGTTAGAAGAAGTTCATGTCGTTGATCTAGGTAGATCATGTTTGCCACTGCGTGGGCAACACTGATGACACTAGAATTCTTAACGATGTTTTTTCCTGGAGAGGCTTAAAGACGATTCAAAAAGAATTTTTCTCAGCGCCCTAACATCTTCTAAAGCATCATGGACGTCAAATTGTTCCTTGAACAAATGGTTATAAATGATGCTTCGGTTTAGTTTGCAGTATCCATCAGAATCGAGCTCAAGTGCTTTGTGTTTATTTTTAATCACTTTTTTCATCAGATTTAGACTATCGGCAAAGAAGACATTCATGTCAGTAATGCCATCTTTGAAGTATTTATCACTATTTCTTAGGAGAATCGGGACATCGAACGTTGCAGAATTATGACCAGTTAAAACAGTTATTTGATTTTCATGTCGCTTAGATGACTTGACTTTAGTTATAACAGTCAGGAAGTCACGAAGTGCTTCCTCTATGGTTACATTTTCGACAGGATTGTTTCCTTGGCACAATGTCCTTACTCAGTTTATGGTCTTAATGGTCATACCATTGACAAGGTAGGCACTGTAAGTTATATTGCCTTTTGAGAGAATGCTTGTGGAGAATTGATGTTTCCCATATTCACTTACAGCAGACAGTTGGCACATCTCAGCTTGCTTCCCTGTGCAAGTCGTTTCTGTGTCAAAGATAACGAATTGGTATTTCTGTTTTGAGTCATACTGTAATTGCACAATCTTTGGCCTGATAGTATAGGGTCGTGTTATTTCTTCATATCCTTTTAGCTCAGTTAGTGATATTTCTGTGGGCATTTCAGATACATTTTGTGAAACTGTTTGATGATTTGGTGGATCAAAATTTAGACCTGCTGAAGACTCACAGGTGATCCCTTCACTGACTTCCCTCCTGAGTGTTTGTGAGGTTTTTTCTCTGGATAACTGGTTATGCCTTCTCTTGAATTCCTTTTTTTCTTTTCCTTGTTTGTCATAAAAAACCTTCTTGTCCATCGCTTTAGCATGTCTTTCATAGAGAGAACCAGGCTCAATATTAAGAATCTCCAATGTATTTCCAACGTAGTTGTATCCAATATTGGTTTGTGCTACCCCACATGCTACTCGAAAATCATTACTTTGACTGCCTCCATAAAAGGGAGTTTTGGGGTTCTTAGAACCAATGGTGCTATTTAGACTTTCATTTCTCTGTGAATTAGCACATGGGGTCAGTTTATTCACTACAATGTCAGTAGAATATTCATCCAGAATGTCACTTAAGGCTTTTTGTAAGGAATCTCCAAAGAGATCTTTGCCATTTGACAAGTCTGTATGTTTGTAGCCAACAGGATTGTGCTTGAAACCCCACCATGAAACATTACAGCAAGTATTCTCCCCAAAGGCATGGGAATAATGTTTTTGAGACCTTGCTTTAAAGATTCAGAATCTCCCACATTTTGGCTGACAAAAAAACTGAAAGAAGAAAGAAAGAAAGTCTTAAGCACTCTAAACAACAAACGTGTCTAGTTACAATGATAAAGTTGAGATCGGACGTCAGCATTATCAGGCGCCTCTGGCAGCCGCTTCAGTCCATGTAACGATCTCACCTTCCCTCCCATCCCACCCCAGGGGAGGACATCCACCACACAGTAATCTCGTGCGTGGGAAATTAACGTCTCCTACCCCTAACCCTGCAGGAGACGGGGCCTACGGTTTATTCGTCCTTATCCGAGAAGACTAGAATATCTATCCAATTCTTGATTATAGAAAGGTAGCAAATTCTCCTCACTTATTTTAAGACCACGAGTGTTGGTCCAAATACTCATGGTCATGAAGCACTTGGTGATGTAATTTATAACCTTTGGACTGAGAACTGAGCAATTCTCTTTCTCTTCTTTTAAACAGTTTATAATTCATTGTTGGTACATTCATTGTGGAGAGTAAATTATTTAGGTGGGTATTCCCCATGCCAGCATGAAGGGATCCCAATACTGCCCTTGTGTTGATATCACTAACAAGAGGACCACGGCAACCAGCTCTGTGTTCAGCATGTTCGGCTGCAAAAAGAAAAGAAATACAATTAGTACAGGTAATACCGCGATTTCTAGTGCAATTTAGTGTTAATAAGCACGAGCAAATTTTTCAAAGACAATGAAGTCTTTGAAACATTCACGAGTGCTTTTTACTACTAAATTACACCAGAAAAATTTTTACTTATCAATAGTTTACATGAAAATAGCAACACAGAAAGTCAAGAGAGACGGAATTTTGACAGTTCGTGCGTGCCATTCGTAATTTGCACTCGCGTTATAACATTACTCTCGTTTTACGTCTTTGCACTAGTTTTCAGCCAATCAGACGCGCGTTGTGTTTTCACGTATAATATTAAGTATAGAACCATCGATGAGTCGGGTAGTGATAAGTCAATTAGTTGGTTTGCTCGACCATAAGTCAGTCATCTTGACTATCAGTCGGTAAGGCTGACGGCCGATCAACCAATTAAATTTGAGAAGCAAGTCATTAACTAATACAATCAAACAGTTACTACGCCAGCAACTCCGTCGAAACAGGACAGTCAATGACTTACTAAAACTTAGTGAAACCGCCAGCCAGTTAGTCAGTCAGTCAGTATGTCTGACCGGCAATCCATCACTCCGTCAGATCGTCAATTAGTCCGTCAGTCCCTCACTCAGTTAGCCCGTCAATCTGTTAGTCGGTCGGTCAGTCAGCCAGCCTATCAGCCAGCAAGTCAGTCATTGAGTTAGTCACTCACTCGTTCAATCAGCCAGCCAGCCAGCTAGCCAGCCAGCTAGCCAGCCAGCCAGCTAGCCAGCCAGCCAGCTAGCCAGCCAGCTAGCCAGCCAGCTAGCCAGCCAGCTAGCCAGCCAGCCAGCCAGTCAGCTGGCCAGTCAGCTGGCCAGCCAGCTGGCCAGCCAGCCAGCTAGCCAGCCAGCACGTCAGTCAGGAGTCGGTCAGTCGGTGAGTTAGTTATAATTAGCCAGTCCGCAGTCATCTCCTCAGTTCATCAGTCACTGAGTCGGTCAATAACTTCAACAGACGTCAAGAAACATGCAAAGAGCTTGACATACCTGTTGTGACGCCATTGAACAGCTGGAAGGTGGCAGCTGCTGTGCACTCGGTTTGACCATAACCATCAGTCAGCTGAGGAAACAAAATGAAGTTGTGGTTCTGTTTTGCTACTAAAACAGACAATTGATCTTATCTTACTCGCCAGCGATGGCCCACTTTGTCCCAAACCTTACATTAAAAAGGGAAAATAAGTACAGCTTTTAGGCAGCTTTTCGCCACGAAAGATGTTTGATGCAAATGGTCAACTCACGTGACATCGCATGATGCATCTGATGAATGACGTCCGCCTTAGCTGACAGAGGTGCAGAACCACAAAGCATGCATCGCACGTGACTACCAAGTAAACTCTGTCACGAAGAAGGAACGTACTAAGAAGGTGTTTCAGTAAGAATGAATTGGTACGAATACTTTACAGCACTGCACAAAATTAAATGCTTTAGGAACTCGGCAGGGGATAATAAGTGGGAGCTCATATTTTTATCAATTAAAAAATTGTAAGTGGGAGTGGGAAAAAAAGAAATGAAAGTATTGTCTTCTGAAAAAAATCTAGGCCGTTTTTGTCAAAACCTGGGAGGGAAATATTTTTCTTGATTAAACGGTCAATCATACCAAAATTTTTAAGCTATTATCTTTGCCACAGACCAGGGTACGAATGTTTCAGCTAAGACCACTCGGTCACTGACTTTTCCCCTTGTTTGAGGCATTTTGCTCCTACTAAGTTCTGTGGTTGGTAAAAAAAAAAGGGGGCCACCCGATCAAACAATTAACTAAAGCCAATCCTACTTCTTTAACTCATCAGTTTTCCTACACTTCCGATCTTTTGCTTTATTCTTGCAATTTTGTTTTTTGTTTTTTGTTTTAAGCGCGTCAGTTTTCCTACACTTCCGATCTTTTGCTTTAGTGTTGCAATTTTGATTTATTCGGTTTTTCGGTCCTCAATGCTCACAACTTGTAAAATAGGAATCTTTTTCTTGCTGTGATTAAATGGGTTTTGACCTTATGACAGTTTCATCGAACCTTATTCCAAGGAGAATATTTACCACTTGATGTATACTAGTGTATATTACCTGTATTTTACGCAGAACCACGCAGATAACCCCATATCGTGTTCCTGCTAATGATTTGCCTTTAGAGGAAAAAGAGTCGTAAGTGAATGTTTATGTTTTTATATTTACCCAATAATGAGGAAAGGGGCTGGGGATCTCATAACCGCATTCTAACCAATCCTTTATTTAACTGAACCTTTTATCTAAACATAATTTGGATATATCAAGAAAGTTGAAATGGTAAATTGGCCACCGTAACGATTACAAAAGCTGACGTTAGCCCTTCGTCGGAGCGAATAGAGGAATTGTGGGTTGTGTGTGCTTTTAAAGGCAGAAAATGGAGCTACGTTATTGGTGGGAACATGGCAACGAGAAAAACATGAATAAATTAGTGGAATGAAAAGCGTTCGTTGATCCCTGTGGGATTTAGGCTGCCGGTTTGAAAGATGAGCTTTTGTTCAAGATTTTTACGGCTTTCCGTGCTACCTAAGTGTAAGGAAAGACCGCAGATTGCCACATGTTGCTTAGAATGATTAGGTAAATTAAAATGTCTAGCGACTGGTTTCGATGTGTCCTTGTCATTCCTTTCCTCGTCTCGAAGGTGTTTTCGGAATCGGTCACCTAGTCTTCTGCCTGTTTCGCCGGAGTATATATTTTTGCAATAAGTGCAAGTTATGCAATAGATTACATTGGCGGAGGCGCACGTGAAGTGATCGGTGATCTTGATGGATCGTTTAGGTCCCGATATTTTATCAGTGTTGTGAACACTGTTTTGCATCGTGCACGAGCGCATTTAAAAGTGCCTGGTTGGTCATTAGTCTGAAAAGAACTTCTGACCAAAAATTTGCCTATTTTTTTGTCGCGTTTGAATGAAATGAGCGGAGGCTGCGAAAAGATAGTGCTTGTCTCTGGATCGTTTTGAAGTAATTTAAAGTTTTTAAAAATGATGGATTCAACTGAGTGGTTGTGAGGATGAAACGTGAGAGTGAATGGAATGCGGTAAAGAGAGAGCATAAGGCCCATGAACTGTGTAAAACCGTGGTTTAGGTTAGACCTCGTGTAAGTAATTGGCCTCAAGAGTCCCCTCGAGCTTTGCGAAACAGGGGAAGAAGAAAATAGATAGAGAGAGACTTCAGTATAAGAAAACGAGGAATTTTTCCTCCTCAAAACAGTTTTTTATTACTAACGTAGATGCTAGGTTTATCAGACATATAGCAAATTTTTTCGCAGTTTTGAAGTTGGCGTTTTGTTTTGGTTTTACTCACCTTTTAAGACTTGAGTGCCATTTGAAGAATCCACTTCTTCAGTTTACTCTTTGATACCCCAGACATGATCTGTCGATAAAGAGAAAAACTGTTTTTGCCCTCACTACATTTACGAAGCAAATGACTGAAAACCGGTTTTGAAAGCTTTTTACTTTTTTTTCTCTTCACTAATAACTGACAAGTTAGGAAAAAAGTGGGGCCCAAAGAATTTTAAAATCGCTATATAAAGAATCAGATGCCGACAAAAATCGTTTGGTCTATCACTATCTCAACGGATGCTTCAGAAAGCAAATGCTTGTTTCAGAGTGCACTTAACAAGCAATAACCTTTTTCACCCGAACATTAGTATTCATGGTTTCCGCACTTTTCACTATTTACATAAAATTAACATAGATAGAAAAGTAAAGTTGCAACAAATGATTACATAATAAAATAAATAAAGTACAGATTATAAAAATGTGTGTGGTGGCCAAAGTAGCAAAGGCTTTTCTAGATAAACAAAGAAATAGTACTGAGCTGAGATTAATGTGCAAGAAAGAATTACCCGTATAAATTTAAGGCATGTTGGAGATACATTGAACCAGGTAAGAATCTATACAGGAAAAGCTTAATGAGAGAAGAACAGACACACATACAGACAAACAAACAAACAGCAACAACAATGGACGAAAGCAGAGACAGAGAGAAAGGAGAGGAAAAGAACAACGCATCATCAGCGACAATCGCAACAATAGAAGCAGCAACAAAGACCTACATATAAGCGGACAATTATTATTATTATTATTATTATTATTAACCTTTATTACTATAGTTATTTACATATGAATTGTTACATACTATATATTTGATCACTAAACAGATATCATATATCATTTGATTGCATTTGATCAGAGATCAGGTGGGCCATATAAAGTTTTTTAAACCTGTTAAATGTTTGTATTTTTTTCAATGCCAAGGGGACAGTTTCCCATATAACAGAAGCAGAGTACTTAAAAGTACATTTTCCTATGTTTGTTCTGACTTGTGGTCGGTGGAAATTAAGTTTGGCGGATTGTCTGGTGTTATGGGAGTGGACAGCTGTTATAGGTATTAAAAAATCTCCTCCATTTCGAAAACCCTAACTTTTTCAAGGTTGATACTGTCGGGAGAAATTAAACGCCCGAAAGTCTTGAGGTTAAGGGTTAAGTTGTGAACCTGAAAAATCATATTTCTTTTCTTTCTTGGCCACATAAAAATCTGTGGCAGCCGATTGGAAATGATTAAAATTTCACGTTTTCTTACCTTGTCGTAGATTCTGTTCAGTAGTCGAGGCACGGCTGTGAATATAGTTGGCCTGTGAAAAATTGAATAAATGTGGAATAAATGTAGTTAAAGTAGGTATGACATAATACTACAGTTGATTTACGATCTTCAACTCAATTCAGTTAAGACAGGACCAGAGGTAGTGGAGAGTGATTTTAAGAAGCTTTTGTTTTTAAGAGGTAAATAAAGAATCACGTATATCTCTCTAAACTGTGTTTATTTTGATCCTAATCAAATACAGTTGTACCACGGCTGGAGACTGAAACACTTAAGAGACAAGTTATGAGAGACTAGAAAGAACAACCAGGGCTTAAGGCGAAAAAGATTGAAAAAACTGTTTGCAAGTAACGAACTTGAAAAAGGAGGCCAAATGTATTAGGACAGAATATAAACCGTATCGGTATTCCTTCGGCACACTGTCGATTGTGTAAGTAGGTTGCGCCATATCGACCATCTGACATCTGACTTTTGTGGCGGATCTTTTTTAAACCCCATAAATAAACAACTCTGTGGGTTTTCAATAATGAACCGATTTGCATTCCCAACTACTGAAGAATCGGCAGCCATCGGCGTGAACCGGAAGTGAAAAATTTTGGTCAGAGAGTTAAGATTTGTTTAAACAAGTGAGAATTATGTTACAAAGGAAAAAGTTAAGAGGATTCTTAACTAGTATAAAGAAACGAAAATATCTCAAAACAGCAAAACTTACTCGTTTTCAAGATGGCCGTTTAGAAGATTTTGAACAAGTAATGAAAAGGATGAAGTTTCGTATGCTGTTTTTACAAAGCATTGAGTGAAACAAAGGAGATGAATATTTTGAAGCAAAATGGGTGTGAATATGTGTGGCTGATAAATGCTATCAAAGGAAAATGACCACCCACTATAAGAGTATACGCCATTTTGTTCGGCGCATTCCCCCGCATGTTCACTGACTCGTCCCAGTCTTCCACAATATATTTCCTTCTTTTCTCTCTCGGCAACCATGAATGACTGGTGAGCTTTTGAATTCAATCACCTTTGTTCTTTTGTTTTCTTGTGACATTTACATCTAAAACAGTTTACAAATATATGTTGCTTTCTTTAGCAGCAATTTCGTCTCTGAAATTATGTCGAGTGACGAGGTGAGTTGAATTTGTTATATTCCAAATGAACTTCGGAGTACACACAATTGGAAGCTGATCATCAGGATTTTAGGCTTAATCAGTTTTATTTCAGCTCAGTTTATTAGTTTTAGTTCATAGTTGGAGGACTATTGACATATTTTCCATGACATATTTTGACATAGTTTCCATGGAAAAGTTCTCTACCTCGATCCCATGGTACATCTTTGAATAGGTTTAAATAAAAGAAAGGAATTTCATTAGAATAATAGAATTTGCTATATATGGTTACCCCGAACGATCCCATATTTGTGGTATCGTCTAAGCCATGCCAGAATGCTCAAACTAGGAAATCCTAGTGAGCTATGTGCAATGCTAGCGGCAATGACTCACCCCACAGTGCTCAATTTGGACATGAAAGTAGAGCTTTGTATGCCAAAGAGCTATATCAATATATAGTTAAGTGTACAGTAAGGTCGACGTAACGAAGAGACTGACCAACTCTTGACTGTTCTGGACTTGTTTAATGGACGACTTTTCGGCCGTTCAGCCTTCCTCAGGTTAAAAGTTAAAAACTAAAAACTAAAATGCGGTTTACAATGATTGTGGGCGGCTTATATACAATACAGAAATATTGAAATAACGTAATACAATAAAGGTCTAAATTACAAACTGAGAAAAGTAGAACAATAAAAAGACAAAAAGAAGAATCTAACTTAATTATTATCGATAACTGAATGAAATACAATGAAATGTGTAATATTGGGAAAATGGCAGCTGCTCAATTGTAGTAATGAATGCGGTGTTTGGATCTAGATTCCCGTCGTTTGTTGAGACCATGAAGATTAACGGTAAATAACTGCGCGGTCCAATAGGCCTCCCTAGTGAGTAACAATCGTTCAAGGTGTGCGGCATTTTCAAAAGACCTAATTTGTTCAATAATAATACAATTGATTTGAGAAATTTCGTGGTTAGAGTCACTGAAATGAATTTCTAATTCACAAGTTGTTTTGTTCTTCAGCATTTTCGTTTGTGGTTACGAAATCTAACTTTAAATTCAGTCGAGGTGGAGCCGGCTACATATTGTAGGTTACATTTGGCACAGGTGGCTAAATAAATGACACTTCGTGACGAACAAGACAGCCTTCGCTGAATTGGATATCGGCGGTGGGTTGCCGAACTCTGAAAACCCGAAGCTTGAATTAAATAATTTTTACATAATTCGCACCTCCCGCCGCATTTTGAGCAGCCCCCGTCTTCTTCTCTCTGCCTTCCACTAGAGGCTACCAGAAATTTTGACGGTGCCAACATCTCATTAAGATTTTTGACGGTGCCAACATCTCCTTAAGATTTTTGGTTTCTGTAGCGCTCCTTAAATGTTAAGTCACACAATCCAATGCATGTTTCTTTCGCCTGTGAAGTCATGACCTCCGCTTGATATATGATGTTACTGATTTTGCAATTTCTCTCAAGTGGACAGTTATCCTTGTTGAGGCAATTGCAGTTTATTTCGATTTCATCTGATTGTTTTGATGATTTGCTAATTTAGGCTTTGCTGTGACTGGAGATTATGTTTTTGACGTTGGTCATACAGCTGTAGCTAAGTTTTAGATTGTTCCGGTTAAAGATTTTGTGCAGCGGGTTGGATTTAGGGAAATGTTGATCAATTAGTTTGAGGAAGCATTTGCCGATTTTTGTTTCAACATTTTGGCTGTATGGCGGATTGTACCACAGGATGTTCCTTTGACGGTTCCTGCTCTTTCGTGACGCATCAGGGGTTGGTGTTTTAAATAACAGGTTACATTTATAGCCACTTTTGTTAAGTGCGTCTTGGTACGGACTTTTGGCTTTGTCAAAGCAATCCTTATCTGATGAAATTTCCGAAAGACGCTTATTGATGGTTGCGGGAATGTTCTTTAGAATAGAAGGTGGGTGGTTAGAATGCTTATGTATGTAGAGCGGTGTGTTTCCTTGTTTTGTGTATGGCGAGTACTTTCCGCTTTTCAGGTCGAGTGTAACATCTTAAAAATTGACTTAGGTAAGGTTGGCCTCCCTGTGATCTTCAGATCGTTATCACCAAGAATTTTGCAAATGCCTTTCTTAATGTTTCCTATCTCTTGAGGGGTTTTCTTGATGGCTGACAGGCCGTCATCGCGATAAAGACCGATACAATTTCGATAAGGAATGGGGAGGGGTGGGGGGTTACAGGATCTTGGTTGTATCATCGTTTAATGTACTTGATCCCCCCCTGCACTGAGGCTTTGTGATATTCTTATGATCTTTATACTCGATTTTTTTCGGCGACGACCGAATTCCCCTTCCGTCCTCCTTATTACACGTCCAGTTGTGTAAACATCCAATGCTATGTAATTATCGTTTTAACAAGAGTAACAACAAAATTACTCAAAGTTTGGACGAAACAAAATGAAGATTTAATCTCAGTGTCTCAGCGCATGCCAAATAATGTTCACACCCTAATTCTCTTGCGGACACAAGATAAGTCACTCTGCGCTGCGGATTCCACACAACTCAAACCACCTGAAGGTTTATTCAAAACCTGCTTCCGTTGTAAACACGGCGTCCGTGGTTGAGCCGAGAGAGGTTCCTCGTCTGCGTGAATCATGAAAATCTGCATTGACTCGGCTGAGGGTTCAAGTAAAGAGCCTTTTCATACGGAGGCTCGAAGGAGACAGCTAAGGACTTTTGACATCTTAATTAGCCTCACTTAAATCCAAAGGAAATTTAGAAGTCAAGTTAGTTATGCTAGACTGCGCCAGAATCACGGTCAGCGGAGATGAACGAAATCAGTGCACGCGAAAATTGCGATAGCAAGGCAAAGAAAAAAGTCCTTCCATTCCGTTTCCCTGACAATCACAGTCGCCGTTTGTCGTTCGCTCGCTCTGCCACTCGCCCCCACTGACTAAAAGCCTGGGGAAGGCTACAGTCCAGCTGAGATAACCGCCTCCAGGTTAGCTCAATTGGTGAAGCGCCTGACTGTTGTGCGGGCGGTCGAGGGTTCAAGCTCCAGCCAGACCAACACTCAGGGTCTTAAAATAACCAAGGGGAACGTGCTACCTTTCTATGATATAAAGAAATGGATAGATATTCTAGTCTTCTTGGATAAGGACTAATGAACCGTAGGCCCCGTCTCCTGCAGGGTTAGGGGTAGGAGACGTTAATTTCCCACGCACGAGATCACTTTGTGGTGGATCTCCACCCCTGGGGTGGGTTGGGTGGGTGTGAGGGCCGCAGGTTAGAAAACCCTAACAGGTTATTACGCTTCCCTGGTTAAATACAGTTCAGTTAAGTTAAGTTAAGTCCTGCGAGCCTGAGATGCTAGGATCGAAGGTGGGCATTAAATTTTAAGAAGTCCCACAACCTTCCTCGTCGTCCTGTTGTACTGATATGCGTCAAAAAGGTGGTTTTCTGCCACACTTTCCTGTCGCACTTCGTAACAAAAAAGCTGATGCACTTTGTAGTAACTGACCATCGCAGTGTAATAAAGAAAGCTGTTGCAATATTTGATAACTTAATGAATTCCATGCATCCTTTCTGACAACATCACTCTTCCTAAAAGTATATTTATCCTTTTTAGTTATCAGAAACTACTGATAAAAAGATTTTAAATCTACACAAAGATTATGTGAAACTTCTTACGACAATTTGCAAGCTGGAAAACCACGAAATCTTTTAAAACATGGTATTTTGTAACTGTCCCATTAACCGAGAGGTGATTAACATGTAACTTCTCTTTAAAATACCCTCACATCATCCAGCAAACAGGTAATGAGAATACTCAAAGTTATAAGGTAGAAATTGTTACCTTGTTTTAACAACAAATTCGCTAACTAATTCACAAGGAAATGTGTAGCAGTTACTGCAGTGAGAGTTAAAAATCAAGTCTTGGAGGTTGAAGGGTAAATTGTTCAATCTATTTACCCGCACGAAGGAGAATTTAACGATAAAGCTTGCGTTTGAAAATCTTGACTTAGCGTACGAGTAACGGATATTATTGAATATGTGCAACAGAGGATTCGACTTCGGCGATGGGCGACTCCTTATTCATTCATGAAGAACCGCTCAAACTGAACAATTGGCACGTGTTGACCCTTTTGGATAAGATGTCCCGACTCGTTTAGCTTTCAAAAGAAGAAAACGAAACAATTTTCGCAGGAAAAGCTTACCTTATAGTTTTGTGACATTAAACCACTTAATTTGCTCTTCGTCGCAGATTCCAGCGTCTCATTTCCTCCAGAGTTCATATTTATTTTCACCACTATGGTCAGCACCTCTCCGCTCTTCGAAGGACAGTATACTTTAGTTTACCGAACATTTTACAGAAGCTGATGAATATGGATTAAAAATTCCAGCCAGTGAAGAGCTGATACGTCACAGATTTGGTGCGAAGTCATTATGCTTGCGTAGTTAGCCAAGTGGAAAATTCGAAAAAAAAAAGTAGTAACTGCCTCTTTAAAAATGAAACAACTAGAAAAGAATATAGGAACTGTAAAAAAATTGAAAAATAAAGAATAAGAAAGATAGTAAGTTTTGAGTTCAGTGAAGAGATTTAGAAAGATGTTTTTCGTCTTGTCACGAGCGTGGGACAAAGATAAATTTTCCGAGTCCCAAGGAGGAATCGACCCTTTAGATTCCTCGCTCCGATGCTCTACCGCTGAGCCACAGAGACTCCGTGGTGAACGAGGCTCATTACGAAGTTCACATTTGACGAAAGCGTCATTTTTTTTTTTTAATTCCAGATTTTGACTTTCCTATTATAAATAGATAAAATAGAGACAACGGCGACTAAGGGATCTTAAAATAAGACAAACGAAAAAATTAAGTTGTGAATCTAATCAGATCTCTTGAGGGAAAATATGATCAATTAAACCTTTCACTCCCAAGACCTTATTAGTAATTCTCTTTGCTGTCTGCCATACAAAACTTATGATGTTAGTTCGAAGAATTTGGTTTTGGATCAATTAGCAATCCTCTATCTAATACTTTTTTTCATTATCGTTACTTGTCTCCTTGATATTGTATTGATCATATGAGAACAAGTTCTGTCTTGGTCACTCATTAGTTCTTATCAACCGAGCGGGAGGTCTGTATGGGAGAATCTTGACCGACGTCTCCAGTACACACCGAACGCAGTGCGGTCTGTACCAGCGACCGAGGTCAAGATCTTCCCATACAGACCCACCTAGCTCGGTTAATAAGATGTTTATTATATGGCTGTGTCTTATATGCCAGTTTTTTATATTCTTTGTACCTTTTTTTTCTAGACCGGTCTAGATGCCGGTCTAGATGGGAAAATCTAGACCGCTTTCAATATTGATTTCAGCCAATCAAATTCGTGAATTCGGTAGTTCCCAGTCCTTGTGAGACACAGCCACATAATAATGAGAGTTAAAGGGGTAAAATCAACTCATTTCTATCTTCAAATCAAAGCAAGGTAAGATGACAAGAACGTATATATGATTTAAATCTCCACTCGTTGTGAAGGAAATATAAAGGGAGGGGTTAGTCGTCGCTAACAGTTTACAAGGGGGGGGACTATAGAATTAACTGCAAATAATGGAGAATTTTAAGAAATCTATAGAGCTTTAGGAAATGATAAAATGTTTTTCTGTTGCTAAAATCCCCTGTCCCGACCCTTCCCTTCCCCCTGGACGATATGATGATGACTGGAACCTCATACTCCTGTGTCGTCTTCAACACAGGGTCCGCCTTGTCGTCACTCTTCACGCAATAGGCCATTTTACAGTTCTGTACTTAGTTGCCAAGCCTTTGATTCAGAGTGAGGCTTAAGGTGACCTTGTTGTGATAGAGAGACCAGTATCTAGTTAGCATGATAACAAACTGATTTACATTTGAAAAGCAGCAAGGTTTGTATCATAACAAAGTCACCTCTAGCCTCACTCCTGTTCAAAGGCTTTGCAACCAAGCACAGAACTGTAAAAGGGACTACTGTTGCTCTTTGCGCTTTACTTTATGGATCTCAGGACTGAGTTGTCTTGGGCGGCATTTTATTCATTAAAATTTATAAAAGGTAGTTAATATATGAAGTAAAACAAAAATAGAAAAAAATCGGACCAATATTAAAAGGGCGCGACTGAACGATATATCGCAAGCTCAACAGTGTAGGCATGCACAGTCAAGATTTCGTGCAATTTCTGGTTCCCAGGCGGTGTCGTCTTATTTTGCGATTTTTCTATCGTATATGATTAGAGAAGCGTGAAAGACTTGTTGAAGATCGTCAAAACAATACAAAATGATAAGAACGTGTTTATCTTTCCTTCAAATTTCGTTGCTGTTGAATAAATAGGAGTCATTTAACTGCTTGAAACTTTGATAAATACTGCAGATATCTCTTTTCTGAGAAGTATACATTGATTGTTTTCATTCCTACGAGTGCTAAAAGAATTCAATATATAATCAATTGAGTTGAGTGGGATGTGGAACAAAGAGGCTGAAGAGAATATTTTCGCGGGCTACAAAAGTGGGAAACATTTCTGTTTCACTACATACTATTTGGCTAAGTCAGTTAGTCCCTAAGGTAACCTTTCGTTTTTGCTATTTTCCGCTTTAATCAGAGAACTGTGCGCAATAATAAGAGAAGCATAAGGAAATCTTGGACAAAGTTGTAGGGAGAGTGTAATGCGGGGTATTTTTGCCCACTCATAGCGCAAAGGGAAGGTGTAATGAGTGATCAGGAGCGACCAGAACGTGCGGGCGAGACGACACAGGTGCACGAGCCTAATGGAGCTTTCTCCTCCTGTGTCTGCTCTCATACACGCGTGTTGGTCGCGCGCGATTTTACTGATGCTTGGAGGGGAAGGGAGGGGCTTATATATCAGTTAAACTGATATAAAAATTTATTAAAGGAAGGGGGTGTAACGTATTGTCTTCATTCACTACAAATAATGCGAAAGTACTTGTGAAAGTTAGGAATATTTCCTCCTCCATCTTTTCAGGTTTCACAATACAGATTACCTTTTTCAGACCAGCATAATTTTTGAAAATTTCTACGTTCATTTACTCAGCGGACACGAAGTCCTTGTATCATTTCTTTATGAACTATTGCTTGGGATCTGTCTCATTTCCTAACTATTTCTTGTAGCTTTTAAGAAGCGAAGGGTGTGGTAGCTCGTGATGGCTTTGTCATGCCTGTATCTGCGTTAGTTCTCAGCCACCACCTCTTCGTAAAGCCAATCTATTTCGTCTTTGAAAGTCTTGTGTATCTCTGAACGCTTGGCCTTGAAGGTGGGTGTAAGAAGTCCGTTTTCAATGCTAAACATGTCGGGATGAAGATAGATTTTCTTGACCTTTGAAATAAAGGATGTTACAGTAATATATTTTAGTTTTTAACACATGAATTTTATAATTTTTTTTCCATGTTCTCAAAATTGAAAGATTTTTATTTGGTACAAGGAAGTTTGTTGGTAACCAAGGAAACTAAAAGGTCATTACCGTGTAAAGGGAAAATTGAAGAAAATTCATCCCAAGTTAAGCTGTCTTATGTACAAAAGCACTTCAAAATGGACTCCTTTCATTTAAAATTGGCATTCCCCGTATCTATCAGACATCATTGTATGTGACTAAGTAACGACATGTTGTACCCCCCTACCCTGTTCCAATAAATTCAGGTCTCCTTTTCTTCCCTTAGCCAAGATGTCTTCGAATATAACTTTTTTAATAATCTGAAAAAGGAAAGTCAAAGTCATGTGCTCGGTTAAATACACTTGCAAATAAGAAAAATGCTAGCTTTTAATGTTTTGATTATTATTGTATATTCAGGTGGTGGGGGAGGGCTAGGCCTTTATAGACTACGCTAGCATAAGTTTTGGCATGATTTGAGCGAACTGGCATAATTTCTGCCAGGTAGCAATGCTAGCCAGCATAATTCGCATATTTTGATAATTATCGGATCCTTTTTCATGCTACAATTTGATCATTGTTCATATCTACTCCCAAGCACTTTGTGACATTATTTGATGTTTTAAGTTTTAGTTCAAGTAGTAGCATTTGTAGTTCACTTTGAATCACTGAGCGGCGTCTGAAACGGTCTGAGCCCGGGTCTGAGGTGCACCGGAACCGTAAGTTACATGTTGGTCCCAGTACCTCTCATCAGGCAAGGCTACCAATTGCAAAATGGCGTCGGCCATGCCTGATCCGATCCATGCCAGACCGAAACGGCTTCTAATTAAAAAATGTATTTTTTGGACTTATTTGCAATTTTTTCAAACAACATAGTTTTAAAGAGGGCATAATTTGAAAAAAAGAGCATAATTTTAGCATGATTTCGCCAAAAAAAGCAATGCTACTAGTATAATATGCTACTTTTACTAGCATAATCTATAAAGGCCTAGGAGGAAGAGGTTGAAAAAAGTGAAAAATGAACTTATCTTTCAGCCATGGGAGGCTAAAAAAATAGAGAGAAAAAATAAAACAAGAAAGAAAAGCAAAAAATAGTTAGATGAAAAAGTAATGATATCTGGAGAAAATCAATTGGTGTTTGACCCCATTCGACTGGCTACAACCATGTTAACCTGTGGCTAGTTCAACTTGAGCTTGCACGGGGAAGCCTGGGGATAATATTAAGGGTCTTACTTGTTTACACTTCACACAGAAGCTCTCACCTCTCAGGACCCCTCACCTTTAACCCGTCGCCCCCAACTCCTTTTTAAAGTATTTTTTACCTCATCTTGACAAAGCTGTTTCACATCTCCCTCGACTCCAGTTTTTTCGGCCCTGGGGCCCGTTTCTCGAAAGTCCAGGTAAAATAACGGACCCGAAGCCATGTTTTAAAATCAAAATTTTAAAGGATAAGAAAGCAAGTTCGGGCACCCAAACCAGTCCTTTTTGTTTCTTTAACTAATAGCTTTGTTTTATCATTTTCAAAACGTTTTAAATCCACATCTTGAATGAAAGCAGAACAGCTTTACGGGCCCGTTAAGTTACCGGGACTTTCGAGAAACGGGCCCCAGGCCTCTAAGACTTCGGCTTCCGGTACGATAATAGCAACTAAGAAGGACTGGAAAGGGAGAATGTGTTAATCCAAGCTGCTAAATAATTTCAATGCTTAAAATGTTATCCAAACAAACCTTAAAGCTGTCTCCAATGACAAAAGCTTGCGCGAAAAACGGACTGCGTAGATAAACATTCTGGATTTTCTCCGGGGCAATGTACTCTCCCTGTTCCAGAAACAAAAAAAATTGCCTTTGTAAATGAAAGAAAAAAATAAATAAAAAATAAATTAATAAATGAGTAAAAAAGAAAAAGAAGTGCCACACGAGGTTGAGACTGAGAAAATACCTGAGTTTCTTGAGAGGTATCGAACCCAAACCTTCGCGAATTCGGATTTCGCGTTCTGACACATAATTTGTTAGCTACATGGTATTGAATGGTGAATTTCAAATGGTCAATTAAGTTCAACTGAACATATTTCCTTATTGGACAGCCGAACAAAAAATATCATTCTTTCTTATACTGTTGCGCTTCACAAGTGTTGGAAGGAAATCCATTCAAAAGAACAACACAGAGATGCCAACCTCTGGAAATTGGACTGAGATCTTACAACCGCTTCTAAGACATTTAGAAAGCTGTAACTGAATACAAAAAAAGGGAAAACAAAGTTTGTATGGCAATGATATGCAGCGACAAAAATATAGTATTCTTACCTGGGAAAGCTTAGAAATGTTTTTCTTTCTATCAATGATTTTCAAAGTTCCATTCTGCAAAATAGGGCAGTTTGCCTTTAGCCTTGATAAAAACATAGGGATGACACGCATGCATTTATGTTTGTTTTGCAGAGAAAGTTCCATTTCAGTTTCTCACTTTTGGTTTCATTAGTCATACGACAAGAATATCAAACAAGACATGCTTCATTTTTAAAAGGTTAGTGGTAAAAATATAAATTTAGAAAGAATATTTTCCCGCTTTATAAAAGTATAATATTTTGGACTTAACATTCAGTGGCAGAAGATTAAAGAAATAATCTTAGATTTTGGCAAAGATTTGTTACTAAGATTTGCCTTAAGCTTATCATTATTTTCAAAATAAAATGATTAACTCAATCATAGGCCTTCAAGTTCAGTGATTTAATTAATAGTCTTCTTTCTAAATGTTCCAAATGTCACTGTAGATATTTTTAGAGAATGAAGTGTTGCGTCCAATTGACACCGTCAAGCTGATAAGTTTCTTTATTCTCCCAAACGGTTGGTTGAAGAATATATTGATACTGTAAAAAGAAATTGCACGTTAAACAATTCTTAAGTGTGCGAGGCTGGCAGTGAAAGAGTATAAGCAGCCACACGATGTATGAATGGGAAATTTGATGTAAGAAAAACAAAGATGTTATGTTTTTAATGCAATCACGAGGAAGTTGAAAATAACTTAGTTGTGTTTTTTTAGGTTTTTGTGATGAATTAAGCTGTTACTCTTTTTTTTCGCACAGATAGTTTTTGCAGGAAAAGCGTTATTTCAGTTTCTTACTCTTGGCTTCCTCAGTCATAGGATCAGAATACTAAACAAGACACACTTCCTTGTTCAAGGGTAAGCAGCAAAAATAACGAAAAAATTAGCTTGAATTCTTTTCACCTTAACAAAAAAAGAAGGAAAAAAGAAACTGTCGTCGCCACCTAAAATCCAAAACTGAAATCAAATTCAAGAACAGCAAATTAGTTCTGATGTTAAAAGGAGCCAGACACAATATTTTTCAGTAATCACCGTGAGCGAAACGGAAAGTCGTGTGGATACATCTCAGACCAAGAAACTATCAACTGCGGCTTAAAAACTCATCGCAGACATTTTGTGAGATTTTTTAACTGATTAAACTCAGCACTTTGCTGTCACACGAGCTGCTTGCATTACGGCTTTCGGTCTCACCACTCAAACAATTAGGACTATAAACAACGCGTGTTTATTTTTAAAAACGTAAGCTACTGAAAACTAAATTAACTAATAATTATTCTTTCCTCGATTTCTGTTTTAAATATATATTTCGTCTTAAAATTTGAGGAGATTCAGTGAAAGAGGAGTTTTAATTCCAAAAAGTCTATTATTAGTTGTGGAGACCTTCCAAATTTGAATCAATTTTTGATTTGATAGCAAAACACTTCAACCCTTTGAATTTATGATCTTATCAGGAATTCTTTCCTCTTGCTCCTCCACATTATCTTGTTAGTCAGTGGGGAGAATTTGGTGTTGCTTCAAGAAAATACCCTCAGCTGATGTGTATTCTTGCCGCCTGTTTACTGAATAATTTGTTCATTTTGGAAAGAGAAGCAACATGTACCTCACTTCAATTTGTAACTCGAAGGTTTTAAGAAATCGGACAAAGGGCATTTGTAAACCACCAGACTTATATCAATGATACGCGAGCTCCACTTTGTATTAAGATATCTGTAAAAAAGGCGAACTGAAATGCAACTTCCATACCTCCAAGGTTTTTATAATGATTAGTCTTTACCGATGATTTTCACATTTGAACTCTTTGCATTCTTCGTTGCTTTGCAGAGTAAATTTGGAACCAGTCTCTTGATTTTGGTCTCCTACCTAACCAGATATCTTTTTTTTTATTTTTTATAAAGGTGAGCTACTAGATATTTATTTCAGAAGAAATAATGCGCTAAAACGTTTAGGATTGAAACTTGCTAATAATGAGATAACGCCTTCTGAATTACTCTCACCACTTGATTACTGTATGATATATCGATATTGTAAGGAGAAGCTACATGTTCATCACTTCTGTGATGATGGAAAATAAGCAGATCCCATATGTTGTTTAACGAATCCTATGGGCAACCTAACAAACCATTTTTCTTCCATCTTATATTTGTTTTTATTATTTGGTGATTTCTTATTATCAACAGCGTGAGTAAAACTTTCTTAAACTAACGATTTACGTCTCTTTGTCTAAGACAGTCTCATTACATTTTCTTACTTTTGTTTTCATTAAGCACACCATCAGGATCTGAATAAAAAAAAAAGGCATGTTCTGCTTCTGAAGGTGAGCTGTTTTTTTCTTTTTTTTAATTTTGACATTTTCATGACTTCTTAGTTCCATTCTCTACGAATGACACTGATCTCATTATTTCACCAAACAAAAAATTTCGAGAACTTAGTATATGAGTTGTCGAAGTAACGCGAATGTGATTGAATGAAATGAAAAGATTTTCCTTCGTATCAAAACCAAACCGTTTTATGGCGAGTGAGTGCTTGAAACACTGTGTAAAATCTTCGATCTTTGCCCAGTTATATGCTTCATTACCATCATAATCTTTTTAGTTTTGAAAATAACCGTTGAGTACTCATTGTAAACATTTCGATGTTCTAATTTCATACATCTCTAATTAATAAAGCGAGTTTCTGAAACTGACAAATCTTTATCTGCATGGAACACACAGTCAGAAATGCCATCACAAATCTATTCATTTGGACACAGTTTAATGGTTTCACACTTCGTCTTGTTGTAGAATGTAACTTTTCTTCGTTGGATTTCTTTCTATTAAATTTTTCACCGGTCATGTATGATTTCGGGAGGCGGATCACGCCTCACACTGGTTCATAAATTCACAAATCACGCGCGCCATTCTATAAAATTCAAGTGTCGCAAATTAATTTTGGCCTTAATCACGCGTCACTTGTACACCACTCACCATACCAGCTCCTTTTGAAAGTCTGTTTTACAGCTTGTGTTTGATACTGCTAAGGAGTACATAAATATCAAATATAATTGAAAGTTTTGCGTGACTATAAAGACCGGTTATTTACACTACGTCTCACCCAAACTGCGGCTTTACGCAAGCAGCAGGCCCCAGGGTGACGGAAATGAGACCAAATAGTCTGCTAGGTTCCAGAACTTCGTTTTGTTTTACTACGAACAACCTCTCCCTCTCCCTCTCTCTCTCTCCCTCTCTCTCTCTCCCTCTCTCTCTCTTTCTCGCTCTCTTCTCTCTCTCTCTCCCTCTCCACTCCCCTCTGTTGTTTTATTGTTCAAATCATCTCTCACCCATCGCAAATTAACCGGATGTCAAATTCATATTAATCAATCTCTGACACACTCCCCTGTTTTTCTCCAACTGAGAAAAACATTAGAATTGCACGCTCGATAAATTTGAAATTCAGTAAACAAAACAGTTCAGTGTTCCTAGATATCTTTAGTGGTCATCAACGTTCGCGTCTCAAATGCGATAGCTTCCGGCTACTACTGCATCCCTTTTGGGCTGAATGTCGGGGTTTCGGGGTTGAGTTGTAGGGGAGTCTGTACATTCTCCCCATCACAGGACAGTTCCAATGGATAGATGTGCTGTAGGGTTCGTTCGGATGTTCCTTTCCCGCTCGAAGTTTGTCAGCTCGGACGATTCCGTCTCGTCCCAAAATCAGATCTTCCACGATTCGAATTTTCCTTTTGTTGCGATATCGTTCCTCGTACTTGACGATGACCGCTTCCTCCGTTTGCTAAGGATGTAGTTCACCTCTTGTGTTTCATTTGGTATCGTTCGCTTTCCTTGTATAACGATTCGGTTGAATTGTCCATCTGGACCACAAAGCCTGCTTGCAATTTTGCAGATTCTTAGCTCTCATGCACGGATCAATTTATCTTGGCTGTTGTGGTTCCAGTTCTGGTAGTCTATTTGATCGGAGAAATAACAACGAGTTAGGGGTTAGCACCGGTAACTGTTGTCGCCTTCAAAATAACTGAAAGGGCGGTTGTTCAAAGCAAACTCCACATTTAGGACGACTTCATATAGTTCTGTCCGGGTCAGCTTTCCGCTTCCGATCGATCTTCTTGATTAAAGCTAGTTTCACAAGTCCAATGACGTGCTCGAACTGTCCTCCCCACTAAGCGGCGTGGCTAAGGTTGAATTGCCACTTGATGTTGATATGTGCCAGGTAGTCTTGTAACTTCTCGTCACGCATAACTTGTTTGAGCCACTTCTCGTTGCCGACAAAGGTTTTTCCATGGTCGGAATATCTTCTCTGGACGAACGCGGTGCGCCATTTTAAACTCCTAAGGTATTCACTGGTCTCTAAGTTTGGTAGGAGTTCCAGGAATAATTTACTTGTTAGACTGCATCTATACAATGTAAGATTGGCTTTTCCTTATATTTTGGGTCTGTACTTTATGGATCATGCAAAATCAACCCCGATAACTTTAAATAGGGTGCCCCTCTTTGTACAGTTTGTAGGATGGAGTTCCAGAGGGCGGTGTTGCCAGTGCCATAGCCTGGCCATACAGGGGCGTAGCCAGGATGTTTCAAAGGGGGAGGGGGGGGGGGTCACAGAGGCTACTCACCATCTACACCGCTGCTCTCCCGCGTATATCAGCGGGCTCAGTCGTATTATCGCGGCATGAAAACTCATATCAATGACTTTTACGGCCAAGATATTGTCATGGCGTTTTCGCCACCTGAATATTGTAGGTTGTTTGCTCTAAAGAAGACCGAACAAGGTGGGGTCATGAGCACTCCAGGACCCCCCTGGCTACGCCCTTGCCATAAATTCTTCCTCTACTGCCCAATATCCTGTCTCGATTTCTCTCAAATTCACTTGTAAACGATCTTCTCGAAATTTCCTGCACCAATTTGCTGGCTGTTGAGCTCCCTTGATCCCGAACATTGTCTCCTCCTCTATTTCTTCAGTTGTGAGGGGACATACAAATCTCTGTTTCCGGGCGGTTCTTGTGTTGTGGAGGAATCTCACGATCCAGGCATTTACTCACAACAAACGCCACAGTTTGTGCCTCTCGAGCAGCTCATCTAAAGGTGTCGTTGCTCTCTGTTTTTCCTACCGCCAGAGCAAACAACTCGCGCGTTTGTTTTACTTCTTCCGCTTTTGATTATTGAGGTGATGTTGCATTAGGTCTGGCGACTATTCCTGGGGTTGGGATAGCCAGCTTGGTCCCCGGCACCAAAGAGTTTCCAATCTGCTCACATCCCCTGCCCGGCTCCCTACGTCCTCTGGATTCTCTTGTGTTGGTACTTACCTCCAGTTGATTTGTTTTTCTTGGATCTTCCTCACTTGATTTCCGACGAATTGTTTGTACTCGCCGTTTCCACGGATACAAGCTGATCTAGCGCTGAGCTTTTGTGCTATCCAGCTAACCATAAAGTCTTCTAAGGGAAAAACCCTCTAGTTTACCAGTCATATGTCTAGCCACTAGTTCTAATCGTGGAATCGTGAGTCCTTTCTTCGTGAGCTGCAGAAACTGCAGCTGAGACTCCTTTCCCGCTTGCGTCTCCGAATGCGTGTAAGTCGGTCGTTAGGTTTTCTCTTCATATTTCACTACGTTTCTTCGCGCATTTACGTGCTCTGGAAGACCCTGCTCCCATTTCCGCTATTTTACTTGTCAGTCACAAAGTAAAGGTGCTATTCAACGCGATTAGTATGTCACAGGCGTCTCTGTAGAGCATTTCTCCAGAGAGGGTTACGGGTGAAGCTAGTCTGAGTGTATCTTAAAATGTTGCGACTTTTCATTTGATGTCCCTTTTTGTCAGATCAGCCGTTGAGGTCGGAGAGTTGACCTGAGTTTCGTCCTTGTCTTTTTCCCATTTAGGGTACCCAGTTGTTGTTTAGCGTAACTCTGACTTTCTTCATCTGAGGTCATAGTTTCGACGTCTAAATCCAGATTATTGGATTCCCACTTTTGCAGTTCCGAGGTCGTCTGAGCAAAGATTTTTGTGGCTGTCATCTTGATTTCTACCGCTTGTTTTCTTGTCTCACCGCCACTGATTCAATCATCCATGTACATACTGCGCTTTACCTCCTCTACTAGTTCCGGGTTCACCATTTTTTATTGCTATAGGTGTTGTTTATAATTGCAGCGAGGAGGAAAACAGAAGGTGCTAAACCAAAGAGTACTAGAGGGAGTCGCAAGGTTTTTATATGCTTGCTTGCCAGATCTTTTAACCAATGAAACTTAAAACATCTCGGTATTCTCTTTGGACGCGAATTTGCAAAAATACTTGCTTTAAATCACCGGCTAATGCCATGGGATAGAACCTATTTCATATCAACACCTTCCAAACGTGGTTCTGTAGCGAAGGGCCGATTTCTCGACACTCGTTGAGTGAGGGGACACTTGCATTTGCCCTTGCGGAGGCATCATAGACAAACTTAGCGCTCTCACGCACGGCCGCTTTATGAGGAATGTAGAACTGTCGTCCGTCCCTGACTACCTCGTCGGCGCGTTCTACAATCCCTTGACTCAGTTGACTCTGAATAATGTCGTTATACCTTTCACCCTCACTTTGTCTCCGTTACTTCTGCACAAGACTTTTGATACGTTTTAAGCTCTCTGTGTGATTTTTCCGTAGGGGAGGATGATTCCCTTTCAATGGTACACCTGTCTTGTACCAGCCTTCTCAACTCATGGTTAGCTGTTCTTTGAACTCTTCGCAAAAGGTTTCGGGGTCTCCACTTGGTTTGTCCTCTAGCCCCAGGGCGTCTAGCTTGCACAATTCTTCGTTATTGATTGCGGAGGTCTGCGTTGAGAACATGTTACTGAGATCCAACCTTGTTCAGGAGACATGACTGTCCAGCCGAGCTTCATATATTCTGCCACTGGTTCTACCAGGTGCTCAACTCTTGGTCTTGTTCCTGTTTTGATCTTAGCGTACTCTTTTGTTCCAAGGATCAGATGAACTGGCCCCATCGCCCTTTCGTTTTTGTTATCGTTTGTAGTCATGCCACACAAATGATATCATTGCGCCGCTATATCTGTGGATATTGGGTTTTCCGATGAAAACAACTCTATATGGTCGACTTTGCTTACCTCGGCTTCTTAGGTGAATTTTCCGTCTACGCTTCTAGTTTGTAGGCCATAGATATCTTGTTTTGTTTGAAGTAACAAACATCAATTCAATGCGCATGAATTGTTGACGGATAGAACGGATATGTAAACAGTTCAGAAGCGTTGATGAAGCGTAGGAACTTCTGGCTCTGGTATCCAACAATGCTCGACACTTAAAACCATTCATGTCATCTGTAACCATGTGATGAACCATTTCATTTCCTTCTACGCTCGTTGTGGTCATAAGGTATTCTCGTGATGTAGGTTTGTCGCAGATCGACGTATGATGTCTTTGGCCGCAGACGTGGCAGCCAGTCCGACATTTGCACTTAGCAACGGGATGTCGACTTCCTTTACAACTGAAATGCAGTTCTTTCAGGCCTAGCTATTTCCATCGTCTCGAACTGTAAAATACTTGTTGCCCTGCACGGTCCTTGGTCGGTTGCGTCAAAGTAAACACATTCTCTTTGCGTTGGTGTTGTCAAATTGTTCACATGAGATGGTTTTTCCCGATAGCGAAATTTAGCGTCTGGCCTCCCTGCATTCTCAGTGCCCCTCACAATAGGATTGATTTCCTTCCAAATTTTCAAAGCTTTTATCAGTCGCGAGAAGTCCAAGTCCTGCCAGTTTACTTGTGGTCTGACCATGACCTTCCTTTATGCTCTTTAGTTTGTCGAGCACACATCTTGCATTTCCCTTCGCGTCTTTTAATTTCCCGAGTTTCTCCAAAAATTGCACTGTGTGGCCGAGCTTCTTGTAAAATTCAATGATATGCGTCGCCTGTGTACAGCCGCCCCATCCCCTCAAAAAAGTCGGTAAGGGGGCTGTGATTTACCGTTGCTAATCGTGTATGGGGACTACGTGATTTTTGCCGGAATGTGCGGGAAATGATCCCATTGGCTGTTACTCGTAGATCATTACGTCGTGTGAACCACGGGTTTCGATTGGCTATCAATTTCGCGGGGAATTGAGTTCTGAAATGTGAAGCCTTCTCTCAAAGTACACATTGCTCTCACAATAACAAGTGCGCGAATTAGCGATGATTTTGTGTGTTCTTTGTGGGAAAAACATCGTTCAGAATTCAGATAAAAATGTCGTCGACGGACGGAAGAGCTCGATTTTTAACGTTAGGGAGGAGTTGCTGTCGCTGGAGTGTTAAGTGTCTATAGATTCCGCTTACATTTGTAGAAATTGCCTGTCGACTTTAATGAAACGAAGGGCTCTTCTGACGAATCTTTGTGTTGTGAACTCTACGATTCGAAAGATTATCTGCTCGAAATCTTTATTTGGCAATTGCCGATAAACCTAATGATCGCAAGAATGCCACTTGATCTTCCATCAGCGTTTGAAGCGGTGAAATCACAATTATTTTACTACTACCAGGTGGACGCGAAAACAGCTCATCGGCGACGATTGGGGCTGCATAAAAGATTAATGATTTCCCATATCCAGTGGGAAGACTTGCATACACTTCTTTTCCTTCAAAAAGGGCTTGAAGACATTTTTCTTGCTCGGTATAGAGTGCAGCAATTTTAAAAACGTCTCAAACACTCTCAACTGCTCGATGAAAAGTAGTCACATTGACCGCCATTTTAAAAATCGGAATGAGTTGAGACGAACCACGAAAAGTTTGGTCAGCGAAAACCAGTTTTTTTTTTCAATTTATGCAAAGTTATTCCCATACACGATTAGCAACGGTAAATCACAGACGCCCCCCTCCCGATTTTTTGGAGGGGATGGGGCGGCTGTACACAGGCTATGATATGCGTAGGTTGTAATAAAAAGCAAACTCGCCATGTTCTGAACGTACACATTCACGATCTCATTA